>NT_177291.1:23767-24744 GCF_000188095.3 Bombus impatiens | reverse complement strand
CCCCCCCCCCCCCATCCTCGTCTCACTTCGCTATTTATTCGTTGGAGAATTTAAAGAAACAGGAAGTCAGAGAGCAACACAGGCGACGAAGGACGGAGTTAGTCGTTGACTGAGTGAAACGCGAGGTGAACGCTTGACACGTGGCAACGTGTGTAATAGCTGCGGTTAATTAATTGAATTACAGCGACATTAACGTGCCAGTTTTCACGGGGCCCAGGTAAACCGATGCAGTTAGGGGATCGATAATGCAACGACATGCGTCGACGATATTTTTAACTGAATTTCCAACCTCTCCACTCTCATTCAGCGTGAAGTTTATTCGATCGATTTCTTTTTGTCGAAAATGTTCCAGTGCCATTGTTGTTTAATTATATTGTCGCACCTTAGTTTGTAGCCATGCTAGTAATAAGTAGCAATTGTTGATAATAACATAGTACTGTATAATGTATACTTGTAGCAGTATTTGTTAGTATTGTTGCCGTGTCAAAGCTAAATTTCTGCCCATTCGTTCTGTCAATTTCACGTAATTTCCAGTGTTAGAGCACTGATATTCGCGTTGTATTAATTTAGTGCAGCAGTCGTTAGTATTGAGGTTATTCGGTGTGTAAACAGAGAAAACACGTGGATAAATTGTAAGGTAGAAAATATATTTAAATAGAAGTGTAATAAGTAAAAAATACAATTTGAGCTGGTCCAGATCCGCACGCTAGCTGTGTTACCTAATAACTGAAAAACCCCGAAGCCAACGTCGCCTGTCTACTGTTTATGGCCTGACTTCGTCGCAGTCTTTTGTCTACACGCTGTCGATGGCTTCAGTGCTTGAGAAAACTAAAAAAGACCAGATGTAGAGTTTTCTTAGAAGTGGTAACCACTTCAACACCCACCCTAAAACTCTACATCCCTACAAACAATTATCTCAAATTTACAAATTATCTCTTAATATTTTCTAACTCTTGTCGTAAATATCTGAAAATTAA
>NT_177291.1:12878-20143 GCF_000188095.3 Bombus impatiens | reverse complement strand
ACTTTAACAATTTATTCACTTCACGTTGCTACCTTGCACTTTACAGCCCTGGGCCCATAACCTATTGAGGTTATTCGGTGTGTAAACAGAGAAAACACGTGGATAAATTGTAAGGTAGAAAATATATTTAAATAGAAGTGTAATAAGTAAAAAATACAATTTGAGCTGGTCCAGATCCGCACGCTAGCTGTGTTACCTAATAACTGAAAAACCCCGAAGCCAACGTCGCCTGTCTACTGTTTATGGCCTGACTTCGTCGCAGTCTTTTGTCTACACGCTGTCGATGGCTTCAGTGCTTGAGAAAACTAAAAAAGACCAGATGTAGAGTTTTCTTAGAAGTGGTAACCACTTCAACAGTTAGTATGAAGAATTTTGACAATGTTTGTTGGCCCAATTACTGTTTAAGTAACTAATTAATTTATATATTAATTTATTGCAAATTGCTGTAATTGTTTCTATCTTTGCAAAATCTGTTATATTACCTATTGAATAATCTAAAATTAAAATTGCTTGCTAAAATAGCTTCAAAGATTTCTAAGAACTAATCTCTATTTTTTACTATTATATTAACGCTTTGGATATTAAAAGAATTTATTCATAATCATTTTGTAAAGGAGAGTGTTATATATTTTGGAGTCGCAATGATTGAAACATCCTACACCAGAAGATTTCATTTTTGCAAAATATTATATTTTGTTCGTGCATTATTTTCTGACAATGTTATCTAAGTTCCACATAAATTCAAATTCTTGGAAATTTGTTAATCCATGAAATTTATCTTATTTTAACCACCCTAGACAATTTAGCAAATCACTGATAACCAATGATTATTGTTATAGTGAACGCATTAATGAGAATAATTTTCAGAGATCAATCTTCATTTCCAAAATATCATTAGCAGTTTCAGCACTAGCAGAAAACATACACACACGCGCGCATTATATTACACTCGTAAAAAACAGTCAGAAACCCTCAAAGTCTAACCGTTTACGTTTCCAGTCGTAAACCAGCAGAATTTTTGCCGTGTTGAGCGAACACGTGAAAAAGTAAACGTTTAGGAAAATTTTGATGGCACACACACGTAGGCGTTTGTCAAGTAGTGGGGGTGTACGGCAATTAAATTTTCAGCACCCGTTCCTCCGCGTGCTCAAAAGGAGTTACAAACCGGAAAAGGTAGAAAGAACAAGGAGGAAGGTTTCTCTTCGCTGCGATCGCAAGAAATTGTTATTAGCGCGTTTGTAGTCGACGAATTTTTGGAATAACCGTGAAACGTCGAACCATAAGCTCGACAAACAGGAGGCGCAAGGAACGTGTCAGCATGAAAATTCCGTGGTGCGAAAATTGCAAAGAAAATCAGAAAAGTTGAACAGTCGACGCAGAGGAACGCGCTTCGGGAGAATTACTCGTGCAAAAGACAATGAACCACTTTCCACTTCCCATTTCTGTACGAAAGAGTGACGCTCGTCGACTGTTAGGATTATCACTTGTTGAATTTTCGAAGCGATGGTAAGGTGGAAAAAAGATTGAGAGTCAGGAAAAGATGGCGAAGCTGAGAAGTGGAAATGGAGATGAAATTGTCACTTGATAATATTGAGAATGTTTATCTTATGTTTTGAAGATTGGAGATTGTTCTTTCTCGATTATCGTAGAGGATTTCAACCCGTTGACGGCGTAATAATAGAGAATTCAGAATGAGCGATTCAAAACGTAATTACTTTCTTCTCAAGATTTCTTGCACATTTGTAGCATTGAATATAAAATATATATATATATTTTTTAATATATATATATTAATATATATATATATATTAAATACAAAAGTGTGTAATTTTGTATTTGTATTTTGTATTAAATAAAATATATATCTATTTTGTTTTTTGAATTTACAGAAAGTAAATATTAATGATTGTGATGTGTGTGGTATTACTTTGTGGGGTTGCTTGAGTTGAATGAACAAGGGAGTTAAAATTATTCAAAGATGGTGAAGCTAAAGAGTTAACGAATTCAATGGATATCAAGAATTTTTAGTACCACTCGATGTCATTTAAAAATTTTTAAAGAGTATTTAAAGTATAAAGAGACCAGGTCCAAAGTCTAACATTGATTAACATTTATCTACAATCTTCTCCTAAATTTAATTTAAGTAACATAAAGTAGACTCCCACATAAACTCTGGAATTCTTTTTATACGAATCCCAAAATAAGATAAAACGTTTCTCTCTAATAACTTTGACATAGATACGTTGTAGTTCTATGTACGTTATGTCCGTAAAACAATTCCAAGTTTGACAGGAAACGAGAAAGTATTGGTTTCCCTTCGTTTGTACTAGATCTGGCATTCTTTTTCAAGCTGGGAAAAACCGCGATAAAATTCAACGAACCGAAGAAACGCGTGGAAAACAACTGAAAGAGGGAAATCGTTTACAGACAATTTCACGAAACGCAAATCAGCGTTCGTTCGAACGTTCATTACGATCGTGACTGGTTACTTTGTTTGAGGAGGGGTGAGAATTGATTTACAGCAAATTAAGTATACGTTGCCGTTAGGGTACAAATTAATCCGACGAAGATCAAATTAGTCGATATGTTTTTTACGGGTCAGATCGTCGAAAAAAGGGATGAAGATCTGGAGAGTGAGAACCAAGGTGTGGATAAGCATTAAACATCTTCCTAAACCATTGCAAACTTTCTTTGATTACTAAAATGAGAGCAGGATTGAAATATACAAATTCGGGATTCGTGTCTTTCCATCATTCTCTTCTGTTAATGTTACGGTAATCGCTATAACAAATTGCTATTGTTACGAGAATTTTATGGTTACAGTTGTGTAGTGTGCACCATTCGATTTTATCGTGGGACGTATGAGAAGATATCAACAACGTTACAATAAACACGATATTTATTTAGAATAGGACAATTTTGATAGCCCTGAAATATGTTGTCAAGCTCAATATTCAGAATAACTATAGTTACTTAATTAACTTCTAAGTCTAAACGTTTTTGTCCAGCAATCTGTTGTTTCATCTTTATTCCATGTTTTCTTTCGTTCACGTGGCTTTCAATTGTCATGCTCTTAAAAGAGATATTTAAAGTTCTATATTTAAAAAACGCTACATCCCGTGTTATTTAAAGTAAAATATTCAATTCTGTTTATTTTTATTGTACATTTTTTTGGATTGTTGTATGTTTAAAAAGAGTATTACGAGTTCCATGATCTAAATAAATAAATTTAATTATTTATACCCTGAAACGGTGTTTTATTTTAACATTATTTTCTTTTATTTATGAAAATATGCTTCGACGTAGTATATTTTAATAGAATGTTATTCTATTTTTATTTTATGTTGCTTCTATTTTACGTTGCTTTGATATATTGTATTATTAAAGTAGATAGTATGAAGGGGAATTTTGACGTTCATAAGGGTGTTTTAAGCGATCCTCTTTAATCTCCTCAGAGGCAGCCATTTTCTCTGTGAGTTGTAAACAAGGGTGGGGAACATCGTACTCTACGAGGGTGAAAAAAATCAGGAATTTGCGAACTGAAGAGCAGAGCGGAAGTCGCGAAGTTACGTATGGAAATTAAAGGGTTGAAACGGCAATTCTAATGCTCTGATTCAGTGTGCAAATTGGGGGTAGGTTATTTGTATTTCGCTATACATATAACACTACAAATTATAGAATGACTGTACTGTGTTGTATATTTCCTGGTTTAGAGTTTCTCGTAGAAATATTTCCAAATATTCGTTGCGCAAATTTTTGAAAATTTTCCGTAATACTATGTAACAAGCAAATGCTTGTTATACTTGTTACTGTTTTAAAAAGAAGTGGATTAGACATTCGTTACAAACCTCCTCGTATTTGGTATCAGGGAAATTTTGTCTTTTTTTTGTTTGTATATAGTTGGTTTTCTTTGTTATATAAAATTTAAACAAATATTTATAATTGAAACAGATATAAATTGATTAACAGAATCGATACAATTTTATACTATTCCAATTTATTTTATTATTCTTTCTCTATTAAAATATCATTTAAAAAATATCAATAATTTAAATGCACATATCCGATTAGATTAATTCATTTAACACAATCCTGTATTTTATCAAACGAAAATAGAAAAATGTTTAGCAGTCGTGCTCTTTATATTTTCCATAATCTTAGGTTTAAATAAGTATTTTCGATTAAAATGTGCGGAGATTGATTAAATAATCCAACGGAATTTTATTTGAAACGAAAATGCGGGAAGAAAGCAATATTGTCGGTATGGAGCGACATTTTGATCGATTGCTATGGCTATAGGTTGATCTACACCGGATTTGGAAATATTTCAACAGCTTCGGTAATCTGATCAATCCCAATGATCAAACTCGAACATGTTCTCCATAATGGCGAGTTCAGATTAGATTTTCCGATTATCGTGCTTGCCGCTTGTATTGTTATTCGCAGTTACGATTCAAAACTAGTATATACCTACTCCACAGATTGGCTTGCTCACTTCTAAATATGAAAAATATCTCAACAGTCAATTTTATGATTTTCTCTTATCGGATATTCGAAAAGTTCCTCTTAAAATAATAATAAAATAATAAAAAATATTAATGTATTTGCATATTTTAAAGAATATTCTTGTTTAAAAATATTCAGCAGTATCTCGTATATTTTTAAGAATGTTTCAGGTCTTTATCATGTCCCAAAATATTTTACAATAATTACTTTTAGAAGTATTTAAAATCCTTGACCGAAATGTTTTAAAGCACGATATCGTTTCGCACTTTCAAGAAAATATTCATCAAGTAAAAAATATCGGTGAAGTTGAGAAATGGAAGGATCGAGGTTCACGACTTTTATTCGTGGACGTCCCGTTCAATTATGGAGCAATTTTCAATAAATACTTGCGGGATGTAAATGCACCTCGAATTTTATTATCGACATTCACTACTTGTTTGCCTTTCCTCGAGTTCAATTCCCCCGTCTCTTTCTTGTTTCGACTACTAACACGGCTGTTGAGCAACACGTCCGCCACTTTTCCACAAAAAACACGCCGAAGTTTCTATTATGTTCCGGCAACTGTGCATTGTTACCGCTCGTAATTTACACGAACTCCTCGCGCCGAAACTTCCAAAAGCTTTCCGCCCTCCATTTCTGCCTCAAACATTCGCGTGTAGATTATGTGTATTATAATCACAAAATATTCAACACGCTGATTTAACGATTTCTTGTAAACCGCTGGTGTTTGAGATGATCTGTAGAATTTTATATTGCCTTGAAAAAATAGTTTTCTTTAAAGTTACAAGTAAATTTATATCTATTATTTGTAGTGAAAATGTTCAAAGTTTCCCACACTGGATTTCAAATTCGATTTGAATAAATGAGTTTTTGATTAAGTTTGAATCGGGCAGATGGAGCATTTAAATTCTCAAGTTCGAACTTGTGTCTTCGTGAGATTTCTGTAACAGATATCAAATTTCTGAATCTCGTACAATTTATTGTTCGAATCTTCACAGAATTTCTATCATTTCGAATCTCCGAAAATTTCTCTTTTCATTTTAAAATATTAAATTTTACGCTTTTCAAGAATATTGCGAATTCCTGAAAGATTCTGAATTTGAGTTCTTGGAGGTTTTGTACGTTTATCCCTTCTTATTCGGAGCTTTTAAACTTTTAAATCATCCGCGCGAATCTTTTATTTAAATCAATTTCAATTGTCTTTTAAATCTGACATAAATGTAACTTTCTGTTTTTAATTGCAATTTCTTACTTGGCCGTAACATAAAGCGAGATTTTAAAGGAAACAAGGAAAATTGCTCCTTCAATTTGCTCCTACATTTTACACGCAACTAAACATAGCAAGAAGTACTAGCTGACCTCGTAAAAATGTCTGTTGAAATGTTTGGGAACGTGTGAATATTTCAATCGAAGAAGCCTCGAGGCACTGTTTCGTCGTTTCCCGAGTCGAAGTCAATTTAGTGAAATTTTTAGCAAATCCTCGGCCATGCAGCGCCCCAATTGTTTTTCTATTGTTCCCTCCTCGACGAGATTATTTCACTGCTTGCGCGCGAAAATGAGCGCGTGAAGCGGATTAGGAGCGGATAATTTCCACTTTTCAATCTTGCGGACTATATTTACTGCTCGGAGGCAGCTCCTCTGGGAATTTCAGCTGAGACCCGCGTTTCTTTCATTTCTCATACATTAGTATTCAAGATGAGCGAATTTCGTTGAGAAATTTATAAATTTCTTTTCGAAACGCGAATGTTTCTCGTTGTTCATTTGTATATATTATTATATTTGTGATTTATGTGTACACAGCATGAGTCATATTATTTGATCGTTTTTAATTATTTGTAAAAATTATTCCTAAGAAATTGTTTAGAATATCGTGAGAAACAAGATTTATATATCATGGTACTTTTTTGCGTATCTTGTCTTTTTAACGTGAGATACTTTAAGGTTTTCACGTCGAAATTATTTAAATTACTGTTTAATGTCTAATGGAAGAGAAATTGTTATAAACAAAATTCGTATAGAATCCAACGTGCTGTCAGATTAATATAGTTATTATTTAATTCATTATTCAATCATGTCCTTATAATTATTCAAGTAACATTAAATTTCTTAAAAGACACGAAGGTTACTTTGAAATTTTTCAAGCGAAATTTACAATATTTCATTTTGTTCGAGGCAATATCGAATACTTACAACCGGCAGGTGATAGATACAAGTTTAAAAACGACTAGATATTGTAATATTCTCTAAATAATTTTTAACGCTCTTCCAATGATTGAATAAATGCATGAACATCCACGATCCAACCATCACGCTCACAAACGAATTCTTCCTAAACCTCACTACCTTCAAGCCTTCACAAACTCATTCCAACCTTCAAACACAAACATCGGCAAAACCCATCTACGAACCGCTATCTACGAAAGAACAGAAGAAGGAGACCCGCATTTACTCATCTGAAACCTCCCTTAAAGACGATATTCCTCTCGAAAAGCATGCTAAAGTGAAACTTCGGGTCCGCCTAGAACAGAATCGACACTCGACGATCATCATCCTCTGTTCTCTTTTCTAATTCGAAGCCATCTCTCTTTTCAACGTTACACCGTTTGGCTTCTTCGGTCGACGTTCCAGAATTTACCGAGCTCAGGAGTAGAATGAAGTCAGCACGGTGCAGCTCCTTCACAGCCGGCCGTTTTCCGCCATTTAACCTTTCGCTGCGAGCGTTTGCCCTAGGCCACGGGCATTTCGGAACGCTTTCGGGG
>NT_177291.1:4465-11781 GCF_000188095.3 Bombus impatiens | reverse complement strand
GAGTGAAAAAGTCGTGCGTGAAATACGGCAAATGGAACGGGGTAAGAATGCCCCATGGTCCTGATTTCTTCGCTTATTGCTACACCGGGCGAAAGTTTCCAACGTGTGTATTTTTAGGCAAATAAAATTTGTACGTGTATGTATTTGTATTTGTATGACTGCCGTTATTTTTAGATGTCATATAAAGAACCAGAACTATTCACATTCATTTTAAATAATCCATAAACTGTTTTGTTATAACAATTGTTGGAACAAAAATTCATATGATATGGTAATCATTTGTTTGCTACTTATTTGCTCTTTGATGAAGCAGGAAAGATAGATTACTTCGAGTTTATGCTGATTTGTTTATATTGTCGTCACATAGCATTTAATTGCTGCACGCTATTACTATTGTTGCATAGCGTTAAGTCATTGCACAATATCTGCCACTAATATCTATTAATGTCACTATATGGATAAAAATAAGAATTTACAACTTGCTCACATTATCGTCATTTACGAAAACATCGTTTTCCACGGATATAACCCATACAGTACAATTGCACAGTGCTACCTGCAAACCACTTTTATCTCCAATGCAATGTTAGCTGCAAAAAGAGAATTAGAGCCGAGACCAACCCGTGGAGCTTCCTTAACCGCCAAGAAACCGAGCACTCAGCCAAGTATACCCAAAACGAGAAATCAGAGGAGAAAGGCGGAAAAGAAAATCTCGCCTTCCTTTGAACTGAAACGATGGCATCAACGACCCGACATCGAATAATCCCGCCTTTCTAGGCAGCGAAAGAATAAGGAGATCAAAATCTCTTTTTCAAAATCTGAATTGTTTTACCTATCGTATATATTTATTTACATATTATTATATATTATATTGTATATTATTTATATATGTATAGTATTGTTTCACTGATGGCAAAATAATGACATTAGAGAAAAACATAAAAAATGAAATGTAGTTAATAACTGATTACTTAATAATTGGTGTTGCTTCGTACGTGCACTATGAAGACACGTATTTGACGCAAACTCCACATTTCTTGGATAAACGTCGATGACGCATACATATGCGTCGCTACATATAAAATCGATGATATCCATGGCGCATACGTTGCGTCACAGAGTATGAACGTATTAAACTACTCCTTTCGTAGCAAGTGATATAAAAATCAGAAAATCAAGAAAAAACTGAATCGTCAATATCTTACGAAAGATCGATATAAACAAAATATACAAATTTAAGATAAATCTGTTAAAAATCTTCTATCCTCTAAATATCAATTATATTATATTAAACGTCAAACAATACATTGAGATGTAAAACAATCTATTCTGATAAAAATACAAGAAAAATTACAACAGTAAAAAAGCCTATTGTAAATTAATATTTTTTATTATAGAATATATTACGAAAAAAGAAGAAACCATCCGCGCGCAAGACACTTAGAGAAGAAGGTTGAATGCCAGAGAATTTGCATCGAAATTGTGTCGCGAAATCAAGCCCCGCGGACTAGAAATTCGGAATATTCAGCGATGACGTTTGCGCCGACGGTAATATATTTCCATGTCGTCGAAACGACGCGTTGGCTGCCGTTAAACGGGACGTGCTATTAATTTCCCTTCGAGAAACGTTTCCTTCGTGCGTCCAGCGACGAGTTGTGGCGCGTGCAAAAAAATTTGCATCGATATTGGGAAACGGAACGGCCTGCATCGTGATGTAACGCGACGGTGCGTCCGATCATGTCTGACGATGTTCACACTCACATTTTGCTCAATTCACGTTTTCACCGTTTTCATCCAAAACATTAATAGTAAAGCAAACATTTGTTGTAGATTTTTGCAATATCGAACTGAAAGAGTAGATGGAATCTCGAATCTCGATCATACTCATGATGTCATTACTTCATTTATTACTCAATCGAGTTATTATTCCTATTCAAACGATTTGAATTCATATAATTTTAAATTTTACATTGTCACGGATATCGAATGATCACTCCTTGTTACCAAGCATTCTACCTAGGGCAATGGAATTTTTCATTTACAGGCTGCACACGATCAATTAACAGAAACCGTTCATCCATGTGTGTTCTCCACGGAGCGATAAAAACGAGCGTCATTCCATGCATACCTCGATATACCAAACTCCCTAATTTCTACATTCGTTAGTTTATTACAAATTCCATGCCTCGCTTTCTACGTGGAATGTCCTGACCGAACACCTCAGTTTCCACCATTATTCACCATTCTCTTCGTTGATTTTAGAACCTTCCTACAACCAGTGACAGAACCGAACATCTTCGCAATTCCAGTATCTACAGTCATTGTAAGTTTCCTGAAAGCCAGTTTTGTGCAGCGTGTTTAGTAACAAGTTTGGTACAAGACAGAATAACGAAATCCAAAGTAAAAAGACTAAGGAAAATGAAAAATAATAAAAATTGCATTTGAGGCAATGTAATAAATGGTAAAAGAATGTTCTATTAAGCAAAAGAAGATGGAGATGAAGAATAAAGAAATTGCATTTGAGACAACGTAACAGATGGTGGAAAATTGAAGGAGTGCCCTTATGAGATAAAATAAAATAAATGGCATAGAGATTTCTCTATTACAGTTTAACTTTATCTACAATTTTCTCAAATTAAAAACTTTCTGGTATTAAACGCTTTCCCCTGAGCTCTTTATATTCGAATATTCGATTTTCTGCTTAAAATTTTGAAGTTGACAACATCAAACAAAGCAATATAAACAATATGTTGCATCAAGATCTTTTTTGAAATCTTTGCGCTTCGTTAAAAATATATTTATTAGGACAACGAGGGCGTAAGGCAACCGAGTAAATATTGGTGAATTGGTTTTTATTTTCTTTGGCTAAAAGATGTTCTTCTTAAAGCTTCTTCGCGTTAATCGAGAAAGTAAGATGCGGTAGAAAAGTCTGATTGCAGTTTCGTTTGCTGGGAATTTCTGTATTATTTTATGAACTATATTGAAGCTGAGTTACCATAAACGAAAGTTATGTTTATGATTGTATAAACAATGTGCAAAAGCTATTTATTACACAATAATTATACAGGGTGGTTGCTATACAGGGTGGTTGGTAACTGGTGGTACAAGCGGAAAGGAGGTGATTCTACGCGAAAAAAGAAGTCGAAAATATAGAATAAAAATTTTTCGTTTGAGGCTTTGTTTTCGAGAAAATCGAAATTAAAAAAAAAAAAAATAAAAAATAAAAACGAATTTTTATTCTATATTTTCGACTTCTTTTTTCGCGTAGAATCACCTCCTTTCCGCTTGTACCACCAGTTACCAACCACCCTGTATATTTATATAATAATGATAATTGTAGATGATAAAAATAAAACGAGTGGTAAATCCTTTCTGGCGATATTTTTAACACGTTTGAGTCTATTTTTTAAATACTTTATTTAATTAGCTACGGCATTTAACACGTTTGATTTATTTTCCTGAACATTTTTTAAATATTATTTAATGAGTTACGTTATCGTTTATCAGTTAGTTATTGTTTAATCAGTTTAAGTCTATAATTAGTTCTTGCAATCAACTATATCAATACTAGAGAACCGTATATTTATAAAAATAAGTAAAAACAAAGTTTAAACGATTGAAACAAATATATTAACACACCTTATAAACGATTCTATTAATAACACACTGAATACGTATACATTTACACATCAACCTTTCATTCAATCAATATTACATTAAAAAATCTCTATTTAAAAGTAAAAGTTCGAAGGGAAAAGTTTCACAACTGAAATTTAAAAAATCATCGATCCAGTTTGTCTATGGAGGATTAAATAGTGTCCTTATTCGAACATTCGTATCTTTAAAGAATGAGTAAGAAGAGGGAAGAACTTAACAATTTAGTAAACTTAACTACCATGAGTTTCAATTGCCTTGTTTCCTATGTCTCAAAAAGCGGTAATTTTCAGAAATGGCAGAAAAATATTTTCTCCCAAGATATTTCGTCATCCCTAAATCCAAACCAATAAATCTCGCGACCCCTCTCTAAAACCCCCAATATCACACCGAATTAAACAGGACCCTGACACGTAACCCTATAACAAGCTTAGGATCCCATAGAGAAGAAGAAACGGGAAGGAAAAGCAATAAAGAGGAATCATATTTCCAGCTACCTGAAAGGTAATATTCGACTGGATCAAAGAGACTTCGATGTCAACATATCTCCGCGAAATCAAAACTCAGAACATGGCGTGACTTAATCTGGTCCCCTTTGGAGGTTCCCCATCGAAACGAAAAGGAAATATCATTTTACGGCGTGCTTATAGCAACACGAGGGGTGAATCGTGTCAAATGTTTGTCCAGGAAACGAAAGAACCTTCTAGTTAAAAAACGAACAGTCTGCTGACTGTCCATTGCAGACGTTTCATGCACAGAGTGACGAAAGCTACAGTATTTACAACGAGAGATAAAACTATTCTTACTAAACTAAAACTTATTCGTATCTACAGTTGAAATGCAGAAATAAAAAGAGGCAATGTTTTTTACATATGGACGTCACAGGTGAAGGAATGTCAAGAATGCGTGAAGAAGTCATATCTTCTACTGTTTTATAGAACAGCAACTTTTAAATTCAATATCAATAATTATAGAAAGCAATCCTTACACATTTCGCTGTGCACATCCAGAATCACCCAAAGAAAATTCGCCTTAACTCGATGAAAAGGAGTTAAAGGACGAAGAGAAGGGGTGAATATGCTTCTTTGACTAGCGAATATAGCGACAGGATCGTAAACATCGGAAAAGGACGAGCTATAAAGGATTCGCTGGCGTATCATTCGACAGTTGGTTCGAGGGTTCTTGTGAGAAGGGCCACGATGCGGGCGTAAAAGCGACGACAACGACGACGACGACACGGTCGCTTGATTGGAGTGCGAAGGAGCAAGGAGAATAAGAAGAAGGAAAAGGATTGTTTGAATATTTAAAGCAGGGAGAGACGGAAGATCTTTTCAAAACGCTTATTTTATGAGTGATTGAACGAGCTTGCGCGAGTTTTCTCGTGTGTCGAGGCAAGCGACGGAAGATGGTCAAAGAGACTTATGTATAATTGAGTTTACTGCGTTCACGAGATCGCTGGACTTTTTGAACGATCGATTTCAATGGATTTTGATGGGAGGAGCTGTGGAGAACGGATGACAAAGTTGGATGGTGGATAGGACGCAGCGAAGGTTCCTAAATTGTTCGTGGAGCAGAGCATTAAATAATGCTGTTCAAAACCTATTTCTAAGCACAGAGTACAGAGGGTTTCGTTGATCCTGGGTTACAAAATTTCGTAGTTACTATTGTCTCCGTTCGCAGTCATCATTTTTTGTAGCGCCGACATAACGCAAAAATTTGCGCCAGGACAAATTAGTTGGTTTGAAGCGAGGAAAATTGTGATTTCCCTCTTACAGGATCATTTTCTTATCTTCTTTATATTAAAGTCATATACTTTATAAAGATCATTTTTATACTAAAGTTTTCTATGGCAACAGTTAGGATACTATCCAGATTATATGGTAAAACGTTATAACGTATAACGTTATATAATATTATAATGGTAAATATGATATATAATATGGTAAAACGTTATAACGTATAACGTTATATAACGTATAGAATAACGTTGTAACGTATTACGTTATGTAACATAACGTTATAGAGTATCACGTTATAACGTATTACGTTATATAACATAACGTTATATGGTGTAACGTTATAACGTAATACGTTATATACTATAACGTTGTAACGTGTTACGGTATATAGTATTATGAGTTACGGTATAACGTTATAACGTATTACGTTACATATACGTTATATGCTATAACGTTATTGTTTGCTCGACCAATCGCGGGGAGACGTAGTCGCTAAGAGAGACGTCAACGGGAGTGGTAAATTCCCGTTACGATTATAACAATCGACACCACGACTTGATCGATCCCCTGATTTCCGTTGAGATAATAGGGGTGATTGAGTTTGTATAACACTGTGACTCACAGAATTATAAATTATATATTTCCAACACTTAGATTACACTGATGAGCATAGATAGATAAATAATTACTTATCGCACGAAGATAAGATAGATATGTATGTTAGAGCAGGGCTCTTATAATTGGATTTAATGTATTAGTGGACGTAGCACTATAAGATATTTAGGAGAGAAAATATATGCTTGACAATACCGAGACCGACTCTCGCGTTATGCTTAGACTGCCCCGATAGGCATTTAGTAGTTGACTTTTCCAACGAAGTAGAAGAAGTGAAGTTGAGAAACGATGCTGTGTCGGAGGAATGATAGTGAAGGGTGTGTCTAGCACACAGGATCATCCGATTTGTTCATGCCATTTTAGGTCAGGAAGTGAGGGCAGTATACATTGCCTCGGATTGGACAAACGAAGGTTGGTGGACTAGGAAGGCCCTCGATAGAAAGTTGCTGGTAAGAAGCATCGTATGTGAGAAAAACTAACTTTCCCGTATCAAGCCGTAGTAAACAATAGTCTTTGGAAACTGATTTAGAAAAGACATTTGTTGGGTCTGAAGGACCTTAGCAGGCAAGTGACTCGGGTTTATGACGGGTGCTTAAGGCTATTGAGTGTACGCCGTACGGAAGAGCGGACATCTGGTGTCCGTCTGGCCCGCGGTGTGTGACCTGGGCCAGGCAGAGAGTCGTCCGGCGTAACAGTTATAACGTTATATGGTGGAACGTTATAACGTATTACGTTATATAGTATAACGATATATCGAAATACGTTATATGGTATAACGTTATGACGTATTACGTTATATACTATGACGTTGTAACGTATTACGTAACATGGTATAACGTTATAACGTATTAGATTATATGGTATAACTTTATAACGTATTCCGTTGTATGGTATATCGTTATAACGTATCACGTTATAAAACATAACATTATACGATATAACGATATATCGTAATGCGTTATAAGGTATAACGATATAACGTATTACGTTATATAACATAACGTTATATGGTGTAACGTTATAACTACGTGATATGTTATGTTGTTATAACGTCTTACGTTATATGGTATAACGTTATAACGTCTTTCGTTATATCGTATAACGTTAAAACATGTTACGTTATATGGTATAACGTTATAACGTATTACGTTATATAGTATAGTATAGTATACTGTTACGTTATATGGTATAATGTTACGACGTATTACGTTATATGGTATTACGTTATATGGTATTACGTTGTAACGTATTACGTTATATGGTACAACGTCATATGGTATAACGTTATATGGTATAACGTTATAACGT
>NT_177291.1:0-861 GCF_000188095.3 Bombus impatiens | reverse complement strand
GTATTACGTTATATAACATAACGTTATATGGGATAACGTTATAAAGTATTACGTTACATGGTATAGCGTTATAACGTATTAAGTTATATAGTATAACGTTATAATGTATTACGTTATAGAGTATAACGTTATAACGTATTACGGTTATATAGTATAACGTTATAACGTATTACGTTATTAGGTATAACGTTATATCGTATTACGTCGTATGGTATAACGCTATAACGTATTACGTTATAAAACATAACATTATACGGTATAACGATATATCGTAATACGTTATACGGTATAACGTTATAACGTATTACGTTATATAACATGACGTTATATGAGATAACGTTATAACGTATTACGTTACATGGTATATATAACGTTATAACGTATTACGTTATATGATATATCGTTATATGGTGTAACGTTGTAACGTATTACGTCATATAGTATAACGTTTTAACGTATAACGTTGTATCGTATTACATTATATAGTATAATGTTATAACGTATTGCGTTATATACTCTAACATTTTAACGTATTACGTTATATAGTATAACGATATATCGTAATTCGTTATATTTTATAACGTTATAACGTATTACGTTATATAGTATAACGATATATCGTAATACGTTATATGGTATAACGTTATGACGTATTACGTTATATAACATAACGTTATATGGGATAACGTTATAACGCATTACGTTACATGGTATAATGTTATAACGTATTACGTTATATAGTATAACGTTATAACGTATTATGTTATATAGTATAACGTTATAACGTATTACGTTATTAGGTATAACGTTATATCGTATTACGTCGTATGGTATAACGCTATAACGTATTACGTTATAAAA
>NT_177290.1:0-343 GCF_000188095.3 Bombus impatiens | reverse complement strand
TCCTTCCCGTTGGAGATATTTCGAGGTTTAAGCGCTCGCTGAACTCTGTTTGACACTGCAAATGAAGTGAACTAACGTTTAAGCGTCGAAGCGAGCAAAATAGATCGTAAATCATGATGATTTCGTCTATTTTGACGAAAAGTAACTGTAATTTCCTTCTCGTTGGGGATATTTCAGCGTTAACTGTAATTTCCTTCGCGTTGGGGATATTTCAGCGTTTAAGCGCTCGTTGAACTCCATTTTACACTGCCAATGTAATGCACTACCGTTTAAGTGTCGAAACAAGCAAGATGGCACCCAAAACCCCAAGATTTCGTCGATTCTGATGAAAACTAAGTGTCAT
>NT_177289.1:1352-20552 GCF_000188095.3 Bombus impatiens | reverse complement strand
CTTAATATATTGTTAAATTATCTCACGCATCCTCTAAGCTCTAAACGGTCATATCGTCGACACCTCATAGCTCGGCGACTTCGAGTCGCCGGCTATCGATTATTTTCGAAACATTTACTCAAGCACCCTGCCGAGCTCTTTATTGGGCCCTCAGTCCAGCCGTAAATTACGGTAAGGCTAAATAGTGACGGGATATCGACCATTAATTGTCACGAAGATGCATTGCCGCTAATATATAATATCCAATATATACACACAGGCTGATATATTTATACATCTTCAGATCAATTTCAAATATTACCAAGTAATATTATGATGACCGGGTTTCATTATACTGCTAATAAAATTTCAAAATGTTTCGTAGTCATGGGTCACTATATATCGTACTGTATTTGTAAACACCACATTGCCATGATTAGCTGCTATCATTGATGTTGCTGTCGGTCCGTACCATCAGTTTTATTTTTATTACCAAATAAAAATCTTATTAACGAAGTTATTTTCATCCAATACAAAATAGAAAACATCGATGATACAGATCAACAGTAAATATATATGGTACCGAAGACAAGAAAGAAATCGCGACATTGTCTCCGTTTACAAATAAAAACAGAAATAAAAGTTACAGTTAATACTTACCGTGTATACCTGATAAATTTTCAAAATTGTTTTTTAGAAAATGAACATTTTGCATTTTCGACGAAGATGCATTGCTACTTCTTCCTCGTATTTATCTACTTATTTACTCCCTGTTTTTCTTCCCAAATCCTCGTAGCTCAAATTGGGATACAACGTGAAAAATTGTATTAATTTCTATCTCTGTTAATATAGAAAAATAGGTTTCTAAAGTTTACGTAAAAATATGTGTAAAATATTTATTTTCGTTTATTTTTGTTAGAAATTGTAATTTTATCATATTCCACTATTTTATCGAATAGCACGAAAGCTTAACTCAAACATAAAAAATTGATGGTTTTGTGCAAAAGCGATCACCATTGTCAATAACTGTGTCGTGATTATTTTTTTAAATTCTGTTTTCCTAACTATGGTCGATGACGTTCACGTTATTGTTAGAATTTATGAAAAAAAGTCGTCGTCGTTTAATAGCACAACGTATGAATCTATGTATTAGTATAGCACTGATATATTCACAACTACCGTCCATCCAAGAGTATGGAAGTAAAATAATAACGTCCTGTTATCCACCAATCGATGCTGCTTTCGACACTTTTCATCGTTCTTTTACCATTTATTTGCCATTTTTCTTTTTTCTATTCCGTAATTCTAAGACACGATTGGTCAGCAAACTTTTATTCAAATAATTATTCAAATAAAACTTATCTTTTTTTATACTTGTTTTATACTAAATATTATTTTATATCATATTTATTAATGGTGTACGGAACTTCTACCCTTTTTATAGCAAATGTATTTGCATGTGCAAGTTTAAGTCCACTCCTTTTTATACTTTTTAACTTTCTCGCTTCTCGATCCGAAAGAATGATATTATGTTCCTCATACAATTTCTCATACACAAAAGACTTTTATTTATTATCCTGTATCCTCTATTCTTATTTCAAATAATCAAATATTTCGCAAATTATTTACGAATAATTTACTCGAATAAGATTTTGGAATTTATTCGCAAACAACTTTATTTTCAAATAAATTTAAGAGAATTTGAGGTAATTTGTTATTTTCATTTCAAATAAAAAGTGCACAATCCGGTTCCACAACACTTTGCATTTATATTAATAGAGTGTAAACAAAATTTACACGCAATGTGAAAAATCTGATATATGATTAAAAAAAAAAGAAAGAAAAATAATGCTAGATTTTTCCTACCATGGTATACGTCTGATCTTGGTGATATTGATTATCATAATCGCCGTAATGCCACGTTTCCGTGAAACCTTTAGGAGACGAGAGATGCAAGCGTATAAAGTATAAAGAATGTGGTCGATATGACAGCGCTCCTTCGCATCAGCGTGCCCCTTTGAACGACTACGCCGTGCCGCGCCGCCGGCAAACGAACAGGAATTTTCTAAACGATGCCTGCGTGTCAACGATGTGCACGCACTTCGACGAACATTGCAACCGCGACGAGCATAGCGTTTGAGATCCGCCATCATCGTTTCACCCTAGCGCAGCACGCACAGCGAAGGGTAATTGCGCGCACTTGTTATAGGGGTGGAAACGGTGAAAGCGATGAATACAGTGCACTGAACTTCGTGCACCGGGCATGTCACTTGATAGAAACTTCATTGGATCTTTTGTCTTGATTGGAGGATGACAAGCACTTTATATCTGGAGAAATTATTAAGAATAGCTTAACATGTTTGTTCAACAGCATGACAACTTTTTATCCAGCAAATCTTATATGAATTTTACTTTTTATAAATATATTTGATATACTAAACAGTTTAAAAATAGCTAGCATGTTTATTCAATTTGAAACCCCTTGACCTTTTTCTGTAAAGTTAGTTAATGGATAAAATATTTCGTACTTTATAAATTTCTTAGAAAATCGTAACTTTAGATAAGACTACATTATAGCAATAATTAAAATCGTTTTAATTAAAAAATGAAAATATTTCTCTAAAAATGCATATACAGTGTGTCGAAACATTATTTTCCATAACTTTAGGAGGTGATTCTACACCTTCGGACCGCTGGAAATCTATTTAAGAAATGCACTGCAAAATTGACCGTTAGCATGATTTTCAATTTTTTTATTGTATCGTACTCATTGCAAGGAATAAAAGCCTCAAAAAAGGATCGAAGCTCAATAGTTCTTATGAAAAAAGTATTAAAGTTCCATTAGTTCTCGAACTTATCTTATTTGCTTGTAATGTTCTTATATTTTGTTAAATATTCTGGAATCCTTTATTTATTCTGGAGTATGCAGGTAATCGCTGAAGATTTACATGAATTGAATAATAAAGAATTACAAAAAAAAGATAACGAAAATAACGAAGTAGAAGAAAAGGAAGAAAAAGAGGAAGAAGAAGAAAAAGCAGGAAAACATTCAAAATAAGAGACGAAAGTTAGATTAGGTAAATAATATATTTACAATTTGGGCTTGGATATACGGTTTATAATATGTATGTATCTACATAATAACATTTAATTTTTCCAAAATATTTTTTTGTATCTACGCACTTTTTTTAACGATGTTATCTACATCATTTAGATTGTTGAGAATCTTTTAGACGATGAAATTTTCCTTACCTTATTTTCCTCATTATTTTCCCTTACCTGAAATTTTCCTTACCTTATTTTCATCATTCTGTAATGTAATATGCTGACCATTTTATTTAACCAAATTCATACATTATTCATTCTAATAAATTTCATAGTTCTAATAAAGTCACCAACGACCACCGTGATATTTAACGCGTTAAAAATAGTTTTGTAAGTATCACGCCTCCATTCTGTCGAGATCACGCTGTATACATAGTGATTCCTGGGCCAGTGAAATGAAAAAGCTTTAGGTTATCGACGAATAGTATCGAAAACATGTAGATATGGCATTCAAATATTAAAACAGTGTTTAAACAGTCCATTATTTTTTCCATGCATATAATACTGGAAGAAATCGAATAAGAATCGAGTAAGAATATCGAAAACGAAGGGTGGAAACAAAATAATCAAGGAATATTGGAGAGAGATCAATTTGAAGACGAAAGAAGAAATGTAGAAGTGGGAGAGGGTTAGAACGAGGGTTAGAGGCACAGAAAGGGATAGATAGACAGACAGATAGACGGTAACCTAATGGATAACGGAACGGATGCTCGTGGATGTGGTACAGGTAGACCGAAATGAGCAGAGGCAGCAGAAGAACAATAAGAAAAACCGCGGAAGAAAGATGTAACAAGAGATATTGGAAAGTTAGAGAAGACAGAGCGGAGTATTTAACTCTTTCGCTGCGGAACGCTCAGAAACGAAATGCTCTATGAGCAGCCAGCGTGACAGTGGGAGAGATCGGTCGCACGGATGGCACGATACTCGGAGAAAGATACTGTGGCTAAGCGCCTATAGGCGCTGTTCGTAGCAGAGTACAGGGAAGGCATCGAGCAATGATTGCAAGATTTAGGTGCAGAAAAGAAAATATAGCGAACAGATACTGGAAAAAGGCAAAGAAGAAAATGTATACTATGCGGAAAAATACGAATAATAAAATAAAGAATACGAGGGAATGATCAGGATGGAAGGATAGATCGAGACAAGAAATAGCAAGAAAACAAAAAAGAGGAAAGTTATGGATGAGGAAGATAATGAAAAGAAGAAGGACAAAGCGATGGAAAGCCAAAGACTAAGTTTTTAAGTTATCAAAAATAAGAACTTTCCTTTTATTTATTATGCACTTGAAAGTAAGTTAATATATTTGCTTTTTGCTTTGTAAAATTAACGTTGTTTTCTGTTTCTCTTTTCATTCTTTTAAGAAAGAATTATAATCAAAAATCTCCTTTTTCAAAGCCGCAAGGCAGAAAAAATAAACTATTAGTACTACTACAATTTACTATTCAATAACATAGTTATTAGTTAAATTAATAACAAATTCCAGTACCTAAAGGTAGATATTTAAATGTACTAAATACTACGTAGATTGCGGATATTAGAAATTCGTCTCAAATATTGATTTAAAAGTCTTATTGCTAATATCTATGTATCAATCTATTGATTTTAAATTACATAGATATCTCACCACATACCGCCCATGTTTCTGATAATCTAATACAATGAAGCTTCGTGTAATACGGATCTAACAATAAATCACTGAAACTGTCTGTTCATTCAATTGACGGTACAGATAAATTAAAGTTTTTCTCTACGATAACAAACTAGTCATACAGGCGATTATATTCGCCTAAAGTATTTGTCATATACACTAGACGTATTGGTTTAATAGTTACACACTGATAATGTTTAAGATATGTACTTGTCTCTTACTAATAAATAGCGAAAATCGCCTCGACATTCAATTATTTTGGAAGAAATAGTAAAAACCATTACACCGCCTTTGTTCATATACCTTATACGTACACAAAAAATATGTGAAATACGCATTTCGAATATTCCTTACGATACATTTTTACAATTATTCCAATGTATCATAGGTTTAAAATGTAGAAAGACTGACTAGACTTCGATTTGCTATTATAGTTTACGTTACAATAAATTGTAAGTACTAATATCCATTACTTATCTAATCTAATAAATAATAATAAAGTATAAATTCTTATAAGCAGGAGGTTATTTTAGATGCTAAAGTAAGTGAAAAATGTACAGCAATATTTTTCCGTTTAAGGTCTCGTTTTCAAGAAAATAGAATTTAAACACGTTTAGTTAATTCCGATACACGTGCACTAGATTAATTTCCAAAGTTAATTTCCTGAGAAACGAAGAATCATATGACAAAATCTTATTCTACACTTTCAATTTGTTTTTCACGTAGAATCGTCTCCTCGCCGATTGTATCATCAATACCTTTTTTTTTTGCACGTGGAGAAATCCTCATGGACACTCCGCTGCTGCTAATAATCGGTAACAGCAGAGTAGTGTCGGACTCTTACCGTCTAAAACTCCACGATGACCATCCTACGCGTATGACAGAAGTGCTCCAGGAACCTCTTATGAATTATCTTCTGTTGCACCCCCTTCCCGCGTCCTCTTGTTCGAGAACCAGTCCTAATAATTCTCTGACTATTAGATTTGGCGTTAGAGGAGGGCCATTGTCCCTAGCGCTATCCCCCCTTCTAGTCGTGGTCTGTTGGGGCGGCGACGAGGTGGCTCTAGGCCGCCTGACCGCCATCCCCCTCCATCGCGTTATCCTACAAGGGTGAGTTTTCTTTCTCTCCCTTTCTGCTCGGTCCTTTGCGAGCATAACTCGCTCGCAGAAGAGGCGGACAGCCTCGTATTCCTATGGCCCGCTCAACATCGCTTTTACGGTCGCCGAGGGGGTCAATCTTTCGCCTATGACGTGCCGCAGGGTATAGCGGGACAACTCCCACACCGGACAAAGCTCCAGCGTGTGCTGCGTCGTGTCCCTGCCCTCTCCGTGTGTCATCAATACTGGGACATTCTTCGTGACTATCTAATAATGAGTTTAATTCACAAGATACTATAATGGTAGTGCATATTGTGTCTGCTTACTTGTCCATAATTTGTAAATGTCGATGGCTGCCATACCAGAAGATATGCAAGAAAGAATTTTATACGCTTAGCTATAGTGGCAGTTTTCCAATGGATATCGTGTAAAGAATTGTTTTATATTCCTTATCTAAAGAAGCCTTGTATCTGTGGTGGACGGTGAGACGTGTTGTTGGTTAAATTAATAACGAAACGAGTTGATTTCGTTAACTATATTTACAGATATTTTAAAATGTAAAATACAAAGTTAATCGCAAGCGTTGCTCGCACTATGATATTCGTTATAAGATTGCGCGATACTGCGGTACTGATACTAATTACTATACTTATTCGCTCGACTGATGATCTCGATAACTCGATACAGATTCGCGCGACTGATTATGTCTGGAGAACATGGTAGTCTATTTATACTGGTCGAGGGGATGGGATTACCAGAAGGTTTGAACTTGTCGCCGGTTGTCGGTTACACGTAGCAGCGAAATTGCTTTGCCCAAAGTTTGTTTATTATATTATGTGCGTCGGACAGTGTTAATCCTCTGTGGCAAAACAGCTACGTGAAACATCTTCGAATCGAAACGTTCTAACACGCATATGCCGCTAATGGAAATCATACTGAGCAATAACTATGGAATAAACATTTTGTACAGAAAACAGGGAATGTTAATCTTCCGAATCTCTTTTAAACTAGCATGACTTTTTCATACAAGATCATTTGAAAATCATTGTGTTGCAGGTCGTTCAATTTGTTTTGACGGAAAATGTACGATGACATTAGTAACTCGGGAAAAAAGATCTTTAGAGAAAAAGGCAATGAAATTCGATATTCTAAAAAAAACAATTTTTTCTATCGGCAAACATAACACATATAAATATATTCAAAGATAAGGAAACTAAGTCAGAGGAAATACTCTGTATGTTGAAAAAAGGCACAATGCTTACCTTGACGACATACTTCAAAGTCATCGAAATCGATGACGTATATCTTATTCTGCGTTACTTTCATTTCTTTATCTACATTAAAAGGCGAGGATTAGAATTTTTTCACATACTCAATCACGATATGATTCGTCAAACAGTATATTCAGAATTGGGCAACATTTTATTCGAATAATAGATAACGGACAAAAGGAAAGAATCAAATTTTATTTCACCAATGAATAAATATCTAATCGAATAATAATATATTCGAATAAGAAATTATACAAAAAAATTATCTGAATAAAAATTTACTCGAATACTTTATTATAAAGATTTGTTATCCGAAGATAAACATTTTCTTACGTTATATCTCGGATGAACAAAATAAGAACATATAGATTGAACTCAATATGAAATATATTCTTAAGCTTTATTCTCCAATTGCTGTTATATTGGTTTTTACTATTGCTCTTTGATCAATTAATTATTTTATAACTTAGTAATAGGAATTGGACTAATCGTGAATATGTATGTACAAGATTGTACGTATTTGTGAAGAATGTATTCGTAAAAAGACTCGCGATAAAAATTACGCGAAAATAAACAACTGTTCTTATCATCGTTCGAATAAATAGAAAACATAATTTGCTACGAATAATGAATAATTATTACGCGGATTGAATTCAAATAAAATGACTTTATCTGTATCACCAATTTAAATAATGCCCAACTCTGACTGTAATGTCAAATTGTATATTATGTGCATATAAGGTGGTAGGATGTGTAGGGTACCAAAGAAATACTCCACGGATTGATTTAACAATGAGTTTATTAATGTGGCGAGAAAGACTTGACAGTTTTACTAGCGCGTGTTCGCTGTCGACTCGATTTCACTAATCACTCGCAACGCTCTCTCTGTGACTCTGCGTAACTGTGTGTCGAGCTTTTCCTCGTTTCCCTTTATATAGAGTGCCGAGATTCCCGAAAAAGACAATTTTATTCCAGGGTAGGAAAGCTGTCCTTTCTTTTTGTCGAAGGCCCTTGCGTTTTTTGTAAGTCCCAGGGTTTATTCTTTTACGACGTTCTGGCCTCGGACGTCGTTCGCAGGCCTTGTAGCATGCGCTTAACCGTTTTAGCGCCACGCAGCGCATCGCGCTGTTCACGTACTGTGCTAAACTGTATCGTGATATTTTGTTACGATCGTCAATTCGCAACGCGCTCCGAGAGTTTCCTCTGGTAATTACTTTTTTTTCAAATAATCGTAAACCACCTGTATAAACGAAAAAAAATAAACAAAGCGCTATAGCGCTGTATGGCACAACCCGACACAAATACTTAAAAACCTCTGATACTAAGACGGTTAATCTCTTAGGTACGGTTGAATTATGTGCGGGGCTGTTTCTTTGTACGGCAGAGTTTGACGCGAATTACGTGTAAACGATACAGCACTGCAATGTGTGACAGATAATGCTGTTCTCTACACAAGTACATTGAAATAAAGTTTTTGATAATGAAATTATAATTTTTCTTAAAGATATGACGCATATACTTTAACTTTAATAATTTACGTTAATAATTAATACAATTGAGTGTGATATATGTAAACTCTATAAGCTAAGAGTTCAAATGCGAATACGCTTGTACGACCGTCTCTCGACGCACGACTTCTTTTGTTTCGCGGACAGAGCGGCTTTCTTTGTTTTACGGAGAGCCATTTTGAGAGACACGCATTTCCCAAACGTACGGACAGAGATCAACATCGGAGATAGACAAGATCACAGAAGAAAGAGTAATTATTTAAAACATTGAAGATTGACGGAGAAAGATAGGTAGCTCAGGACGTTGAAAATCGATTCTCGATTTTCAGGTAGACATTGCACAGAACTTGCTATTTATTGTTTACTGTTATTAATTGATTGTTGTTTATTTAATTATTACTGTTATTAATTGTTGTTTATTCCTGTATTTCATTTAAGTATTTTCACAATAAACTCGATTTTCAGAATCGACCCCTGAATTATCCTAGAATTGAACCTTATAAATCGATTTTCGCTACGCCATGCCGCTGAAAGTTAACTTACGTATCGTCATGAACGAGAACGCGAAAGGGGGAAGATAGAGAGTATGGAATCTATAAGAAGACCGGAAGGAGAAGTACGCTACATTTTCCCCCGGAATATCAAGCAAAAAGCTATCATCAGCAATTATTCAGTTCGGTAACAGCGAAGAAGGCCGCAAACAGTCTAACCAAGGTAGGCCAGTATAGAAATGTTAAACTCACAATGGATGGCGAGACAGCAGCGCTATATATCGATACAGACTTAAACTTCGTATTCCGAGACATTTTCCTAGAGGAAGCAGAAATTACCCCCACAACGAAAATAAAGATGGAAACCGAGAAGTCCAGTATGGACATGGAAAGACTTCTAAAAACTCTCCAAAAACTAGATAAGCGTGAAATAGAAGAAATAAACTTTAGTATAAAACAATTTGATGGAACTCAAGAAGCCAGAGACTGGATATCAGAGGATGAAGAATGCAGAAAATATGAAATAAAAAGTGATGAGGAGAAAGTCAAAGGTTTAAAAAAGTATTTGGAGAAAACAGCAGCAAAATGGTACCAAACAAATCTGCTGAAAGCTGAAGGACACAACTGGGAAGACTGGAAAGACGCATTTCTCAAAACCTATAACTTTGTATATATATGTCGGGTTAACATTAGAATTTAGGGCGCGTAACGATTCTTCGTTTGAAGTAGCCATCGTTTTACAAAACAGAGATTATATTTACGCGAATATACAAGATTTTACAAAATATTATGAATATTGAGTTTAATGAATAATAAGATTAACAAACAATAAGTTTAACTAATGATTAGATTAACGAATAATAAGTTTAACGAATAATAGGTTTTACGAATAATAAATTTAACGAATAATGAGTTTAATTAGCGCTATTAACAATGTTTTTGGGTTCAAACGAATCCACGGTCAACGGGATAACTCAATAATTTTAGGCACACTGAGACACTCGGTAAATTGCTCGATGTATCACTTTCCAAGTCGATCACACGAATGAATATCTGATGAAAATCTTTTTCGCTATACGACTGCATTTGTTTGTTATATGCTCGCTGGAAGCATCGAGAAGGTTCCAATCGCCGTTGCTAGGCAGTTTCTGTCAAGAGTTTGTTGTATACTCTTTGGAAGCATCGAGAAAGTTCCAAACGCCGTTGCTAGGCAGTTTCTGTCTGGAGTTTGATTCCTAATACAATGTGTGTCCCATTATATCGACATCTCCAAAGTACAATTCTATGTGATTTCTAGAGAGAACTATACAACCGATCCACACCTTCGTCAGGCAAAACGTTTATCCCGTGACCGTGGCTCCGTTCGACGACTGCTTGTCACCTCTAGCCAAATTTCGCTATCACAAATATCGAACAATTACAATCAGATTGAATGACAACAATTGCTTAATTACAGCTATGATAAAATCTAGGCTAAAGCATTAGAAGACTTTCCCAAAAGTGCAAAGGGAAGGCTCCGGTTTTCCTTTCGTCTCCGACACGACCATTCTGACTATCACACGTCCTCGTGTGCAGCTAAAATACAGAGTTCGTTTTTCAACATTAGACTCGGTGTAACTGATATTATTTACCATTCGATTAGATGTTCCAAATAAGTCAAGGGTCCAGTTCAACAACAAAACTCTGTTCGGAGATTTGATAAGCAAGGAAATGAAAGAGAACTCAAATTAGTAGTGTTATAGTTTGTATTAAAAGTACCAGTTGCATTCTGTGAGCTACCAGTCAGACCGCAATGATGCGACAGATCATTTTCGATTTCGCACACAGATCTCAGTTTGTTGGGTTGTATTACCACGTTGGGTGCATTACGAAAGCGCAGGACACCACACCGGGCGTATTACGAAAGCGCGGACGCTACACTGGGTGTATTATTATGACCACAACGCGGTGTTAATGATCCTCTGAGGTCAGTGCACTCGCATCATTATTATCACCGTCGCAGTCATGCCGCAGACGTCCAACTCATCAGGAACGCAATTATCTGGCATTTTTCTCAATTTGTTGTGTCTATCCTTATATGACCGTTTGCCGTCTAAGGTTTTTAATGTATACCTATCTCCTTCCAAAATTTCTGCTATCACGAATGGACCGTTGAATTTCGGATCTAGCTTCGTTTGGTTTCTTTCCTCGTTCTTAAGTAACACAAAGTCACCGAGATTAACGAGATTCTAACTATCTTCGCTTTTGTTTTGTCAAACCTGTCTTTATCATAACTAGCGCAAGTCTCTATATTCCGTATCGCCTGTTGCCTTACATTGGAGATGTCTACTTCCTTTTCCTCGATATTATCAGGCAACGATAAGCCTTGCTGCCTTCCCAATTAATAATTCTAAAGGACTTGATTTGGTTACACCATTGGTGGTGCAATTCAAGGCTAGTTGTATCTCGCTAATCGCGTCTTGCCAAGATCGCCTGGTCGTTTCCACCGTCGTAAGCATATTCTTTAGCGTACTCATAATACGATCTACTTGTCCATTGGCCCTACTAGCACCGGTTGCTATTAAGTGGAGTATTAAGTATTAATGTGTCTATCTTGACAGAAATTTTGGAAATCTTTACCCGTAAAACATCTTCCTTGGTCCGCTATTACCCGGCAGGGATTGCCGAATAAAAATATAGCGGACTTAAGTGTTGTAATGGTGTTAAGGGAATCTAGTTTACGGGTATGATGCAGGTATACAAATTTTGTAAAAGCGTCGACCAAAACAATAATATACTCCTTCGAGTCACTCTTACAGCTTAATTTGCCCGTTATATCCATGTGAACCGTATGCCAGGGTATGCTGGTCTTAGATATGGGATGTAATTCAGCTTGTATTTTACCTGAACTAGCCTTCGAAACTCGACAAGCATGACAGTTTTCAACGAATTTGCAAACATATTTCGCCATTCCCTCGAACCAGTAATACTCGGGTAGTTTCTGAAGCGTTTTATCCCAACCTAAGTGCATAATGGACTGATGCACATAGTTAATGACGGACCACCTAAAACCACTTGGGACAATGGGCAAGCAAAGAGTTCTGCCTTTTCTCTGTATTTTACGATGGAGTGTACCGGACCGTAATTCGTACGTATTCGCAATGTCTTCCGCGAGTTCTTCGTTTCGTAATTTACGGACGATCTCAGAAATTTGTGGGTCGCGACGTTGTTCTGCTAGCAACCAATCGTCGGAGATTTCGGTCAGATTGATTTCTTTCTCTACAATTTTATCGATCGTACGGTGATCCAGATCTACGGGGTTTCGCGAAAAGAAATCTACGTGGGGCATTCGTTTACCTTATCGATACACAATGTCAAAATTAAAAGTTTGTAAGTAAGAAAGTTTCATCTTATTATTAGATGCCTTCAAGGAATTGCAACCAGCGATAACAAGAAACTCTTTTTCATGTAAATAGTTGCGAAAATGGTTAACAGTGCTTAACAGCTGCTAACGTCTCTAATTCATATGAATGATACTTAGATTCCGCAGGACTAGTTCTTATACTGTAATATCCTATTAGTCCATTTTTTTCTTCCGTCTTGTGCATTAAAATAACCCCATATCCATCCGAGCTAGCGTCTGTATGAAGTTCTATCGGATAGTTTGGGTGAAATACCATTAACACCGGCGCGTCGGTCAGGACGGAAATTACCTTTTGCCTTATTTTTTTCATGCCTATCCGTCCAAGTTATGTTTTTATTATCGGAAGTAAGTGCATACAAGGGTTTCATTACTCGTGAAGATTTAGGGACGAATTTTCAGAAATAAAGGGCTAAACCTATGAACTGTCTATGCTGGGTGACGGTCATTGGTTCAGGTAAAGAACTCAAGGTTCGTATTTTACCCGGATTGGGGCAAACTTCTCCGTTATGAATTACATGTCCCAAATAGAGTACCGATATGTTTGGGAAAGAGCATTTAGAAAAATTAGAAGAAACTCCGGCATTTACGGGGGTATTTAATACGTGTACAATCTTTCTAGAGCTTGATCTATAGAGTAGGCAATAATTAGAACATCATCCAAATAAACAACAACGTACGAATGTCCAAATAAACAACAACGTACGAATGAAACAACGTACGAATGACACGTTGGCTGCCATACGTGTTTTCAAAGGAATCTCAAGAATGATCTCTCGTTTCGTTTGTTCGCAACCATGTTATGCAACTAAAAGACGGTTCGAATGAACCGAACAAAGGCACAAAAGAATTAGTTGCTGTTTTCTTCAAATTCTATTGTCTAAATCGTCCAACTAGGGCAAATAATGTTGTATATCTCCTAGAATTAGGATGAATATTAGCAGCTGATAAAGAACAATGGTTACGAGAAGAAAATCGTGTCGCCCACCGCCCACAAAATCAATCGTATAACACTACGCACGTATTTAAACGAAGTGCTGCCAATCTACAACCACAAGCTTTTAGCCAACCATCAAGCGACCGAATGAAATTAAAATATTCCAAGTGCTCGCGAATAGGACACACAGCCGAGATGTGCTACTCTCGAAATTTTCCATTCGGCAATCAAGGAAATATCCCACTTTGAGTATATCAAACAACAAAGAATCCACGGTAACAAATTAAAATCTTGGTTTAAAATAAGGTTTCAATTTTTCAGGAAAGCGACCATAATATCGAATACATTAATATCTAATTCTCGAATACATTAAAAGTGATCTAGTAGTAAGATCACTAAATTAGACCAACATTTTCTTAGAACATACTGATGATTGCTATTTGTATAATGAACGAGTAGATATCACTCTTATAGTGGACCCTAGGGACCCAATCGATTACAACATGTAATTGAGTTAATAGACCGGCAATGCAAACCACCTTGCGCTTATAAACCAGAAATAAACAATTCAACAATCATATATAGAAAACTCCAAAACCTAACACATCAACTCAAATTGTTATTACACTGTAAAAGCAAACGCGGACTACTCAACGTCATAGGCTCAGTATCTAAAACCCTATTCGGAACTCTTGACGAAAAAGATCTAGAACTCATTAACAAAAATATCGATAACGAGAAAAACGAAATATTGATCTCTTTACTAATTCAGACTTAATTTATCATATCGGAGCTCCATATTAATATCGACGAAATTTTTAACACTTATGTAACAGTTATGTCAGGAAAACAAGGAATCATAAACCCACGAATTATAGAATAGAATGAATTAAGGAAGACAACGAATGGAAAATAACAAAAATTTATCCGATACCTTTCAAGCCAAACTTTGTATTTATCGCACCAGTAGTAAAAACTGACTTAACACTAACCAACTCGGAACAATACACCTTTGTCGATAGCCACTACTTAAACAAATATTGTAAACGAACGGCAATCATCCACATTTGTAAAAGAACTCAACCAGGCCACAATAGAATCAATTCACCTGAACGTAAAATCGAATTAATTAATAATCAACAGACAGTCAAAACTTGCCCAACTGCTGTATTCAAGCTGGAGGAATTGACGTTCGTACCTTTACAGACTGAAAATCATTATATCAGTATCCCTACGAAAAGTGACAGATCGACGTATTATGTAAAACGCATAAAATCTTAGAAATCAAACAACTGAGTTTAATTAGCAGCAAAACTGGATGTATAATCACATACGACCGTAATATTATGAAAATAGGAGGGAACAACAATATTTCTTACGAAATCAAAATTAAGAACAGTTCACATAGTTTCAAAGAAATAGACATCCCAACGCTAGAGGAAATATTAGAAACGGCTCCAAAGGTAACTCACAACTTTAATCAGTACAGGCTGAGCTCGGTTACAAATCAAGTCAATACTCTACAATTCGAACAACGTACGAGGCGATTGTAACGTCAATCCACATCAGAGACCAAGCCGCTGTCACGACCGGCTCACTTTAAAATCGCAGATGAAGATGTGGCGACACTCGGCGACAATGTATAAGACAATGTATATCGCCGAAGTGCCTAATGAGCCATCAATATCCCAACGATCCTTCCGCCCAATATTCGAGGAGAAGGCGTGCGTGGCGGCGATCGCGGATGCCTAACAAACTCAAGGATAGTGGGGATATTGAGGGGTGACAAAAGACAAATAACCGAATCCGATCGAAAGTCGAGTTGTAAGAATCAGTGTTAAAAAGTTACGCCTAGAGCTCGGAAGAAAAATTGTGAATTGTGTTAGAAGAAAAATAAAGTTTTTTTTCTCTATTTTTTTTTTTTTGTTGTTCTCTTGTGTTATTTTACGTGACACAAGCCTCGGGAGCGGGCCTAGTCACGTGTGATGTTGCCTCGGAGGTACCGATACAATGGGACATACATTGTATTAATAATCAAACTGCAGGCAGAAACTGCCTAGCAACGGCGTTTGGAACTTTCTCGATGCTTCCAAACGAGTATAGAAAACAAATGCAATCGTACAGCGAAGAAAATCTCCACGAGGCTGGTGTCACGACCAGTACCACCAGTTACCAACCACCCTGTATATATCTTCGATTTCGTTTTTCGGAAATTTCTCGAAATCTTAAACGGTCGAGTAAATCTCGCTTCCGCCATCTTCGTTTACGCTTCTCTCGTTTACTATCCATATTCCTCTATCTTACGCATAAAATCTACGTACAAAGTTTACTTTCATTACGCTGAGAAAATGGTAGAAACGTTGGATTTTGCTCTTTGGAACATACTCGATCATAAAGATCTCGCGTAAGCGTTTACAATCTCAATTAATTTCGTATAAGTAGATTTAGTGGAATCGATGCAGAATTACAAAGCTGTACGTACGTCGTACAGTCGCACGGTTCTGTCGACGATATTGTCACGACCGGCATACTTCAAATCCGATGGACCGACGATAGAAATAAAGATGTGGCGGCACTCGGCGACAATGTATATCGCTGAAGTGCCTAATGAACCATCAACATCCCAACGGTCCTTCCACCGAAGCTTCTAGAAGAAAGAGCACGTGGCAACGGTCGCGGACGCCTAGCAAATGCATGGACGATGGGGATGTTGAGGGATGACAAAAGAAAGTAATCGGATCCGATCGAAAGTAAAATCTTAAGAGTCAGTCTTAGAAAGTCACGCCTAGAGTTCGGAAGTGGATTGTAAAGTGTATTGTTGTTAGAAAAAAAATAAAGTTTTCTTTTTTTTTTATTTTTCACCTCAAATTTCTTTTTTATTTTGTTATTTTACGTGACACTGGCATTCGTGCGATTGCATTGGAGAGTGACACATCGAGCATTTCAACAATTGTATATTACGCCTAAAATTAGTTTACGCTTAGTAAAGAGTTATCCCGTTGACCGTGAACTTGTTTGAACCCAAAAACATTATCAATAACGTTCATTAAATTTATTATTCGTAAATCATACTATTCATTAAACTTACTATTCGTTAAACTTATTATTCATTAGACTTATTATTTGTTAAACTTTGTAGTAGTCTTGTATATACGTGTAAATATAATCTCGGCTTCGTAAAACAATGGCTAATTCACGTGAAGAGTTGTTACGCGCCCAAAATTCCAACTATAACCCGACATGCTCAAACCCGAGCATGGTAATGTTCCGAACGTTCCGACGGGTGAGGATGCGTGCCTGGTGACTTTATTGCACTGACACGGTATGCCTTGTCGCGTCCACGTTCGGCAATCTTTATTTACAGACGGGCAGACAAAGCGCGTCGTCACAAATTTTTGCGTAACACGCACCCCGGTCTCGGCTGTAATATCGCAATATAAATCGGTGCCTTGATCGGAAAATCGTACCTTTTTCAAATGCAGCGCCCTCGAGCCATAGTTGATAATTTCGCGCAGCTCGTTATCTTTCTCTTGAGCTACAGCTAGCTAGCGTATAGTGGTCTACTGATTTCCCGATCGTTTCGATGCGAGATAGAGTATTGGCTACGCTGTTCTCTACCCCTTTTATATGTCGGATATCCGTTGTAAACTGTCCGACGTACTCCAGATGTCGAAACTGTCTTGGCGAACATTTATCGAGGTTTTAGTTGAACGCGTAAATTAGGGGTTTGTGATCTGTATAGATCGCGAAATCTACCTTCGACGGCGTGTCGAAAGCGTTTAACCGCGTACTACATCGCCAGCAATTCCCGGTCATACGCGCTGTACTTTCGTTGCGCAGGGGATAGCATTTTCGTCATAAAGCCTAGTGGTTGCCAAGAATCGTTAACGTGTTACTGAAATACCGCACCAATAGCGTAGTCGGATGCGTCAACCGCGAGGCTAACGGGCGCGCTGGGAATCGGGTGCGCTAACATTGTCGCGTCGACTAAGGCGCGTTTCGACTCGCGGAAGCTTTTTTCGGCATGCTCGGACCACTCAATAAACGCGTTGCGCTTCGTTGTGCCTTTCAATAAGTCGTTGAGTGGTCGAAGGCTGTGCACGGCCCTCGGTATGAAACGTCTGTAAAAGTTAATCATACTGAGGTATCTTCGAAGATCTTTAACGGTCGCGGGTAGCGGTACTTTAACGATAGCGTCAACGCGTTCGGCCAGCGGCTTTATCCCCTCAGCGGTTACAGTACAACCGAGGAATTGAATTTCGCAGACGTCGAATTCGCACTTCGCGATATTAATAACGACCCCATAGTCGTTGAGGCGTTTAAACAGAACCCGTAAGTATTCGCGGTGCTGCTCATCATTCTCGGAAGCTACGAGGAAATTATCTATATATGCGTAGACGAAATCAAGGCCTCGTACGATTTCGTTTACGAATCTCTGACACGTTTGCGCGGCGTTCCGAAGCCCAAACATAATATTGGTTGCTTCGAATAGACCAAACGGTGTTATTATTGCTCTTTTGTCGACGTCTTCCGGCGCAATCGGAATTTGATGATAAGCGCGAACGAGATCGATTTTAGAAAAAATGCGCTTACCATGTAAGTTCTGTGCGAAATCCTCTATGCGCGGCTGTGTGTATCTGTTCGTTCAATGCCCGGTAGTCGCCACACGGTCGAATCCCTCCGTCCTTTTTGGAACGACGTGCAAGAGTGATGCCCATAGGCTTCTCAATAGCTGCATCACGCCTTGCTCGATCATGACTTCGAACTCCGCCTTAACCTGTTTAAGTCGGTCAGGTGCGAATCGGCGGGGTTTGCTGCAGACAGACGGGCTTCGTGTGGTTTCGACGTGATGTACCACACTGTGCCGAGTTTTCTCTCGTCCGAAAGCCGGTGGGCGGGTTAGGTCCGGAAATTCGGTAAGAAGTCGGTGATACGTCGACTCTCCGATGATTGTCTTAATCGACGCCGTCTGGGTCATGGCCGTAGAGTTCGGAAGTGGATTGTAAAGTGGATTGTTGTTAGAAAAAAAATAAAGTTTCTTTTTTTATTTTTCACCTCAAATTTCTTTTTTTATTTTGTTATTTTACGTGACATTTTGGCGATCCTGTCAGGATAGTGAAAAGCGATCCTGCCAGGATAGTGAAAAGTGTTTGTTCGGAAACCAAAAGACATTCATCATCTACGGAAGATCGAATTATTTGGGACTACGGTCATCCGCAACAACAAAGTAACTATCACGAACCAAGTGAAGTGACAATAAAAGGTAAACTGGATTCCTTTGTACGTTACCGGGAAAGAAAATTTAACTTCAGTAGCCAAGGCTCGTCTTCGTCTGAAAATAGTAAAATCAGCGCAATGTCTAAGGCAAACGACTCTCAAACTTCAACCTCAACTGACCCAATGTTGCGAGCAATATGGGACAGTATTCAAAAACAGAACGAGAATATTGCCCTTATACGAGATGAAATGTTACGTTTGTCTATGCAAAATGACGAAGAGAACAGACACAGGACAGCAGAAATCGAGAATCTCGGGAAAACCGTCGCAGCGCTGGGACTGGGTTCGGATCCCCTGCGACCGATGACTTTGCTTTCATTATCACCGAAAACAATGAAAGTGCATCGACAGCAATCAATCGCACCGGGAATATGGCAAAAGCACGCAAACTGTCAGGGTTAGCAGCTCCAGACATCCCACCTGTCCACCTCGACATCGAACAATCCGAGGCGGAAGAAAGAGGCTATTTTCCGCCCGCTCCCCCCC
>NT_177289.1:0-861 GCF_000188095.3 Bombus impatiens | reverse complement strand
AAAATCGTGGGGAAAGCGGCCCAAAGTATTCGCAACATTCCTATTGAGTGTTACAGTGATCTGTACGACGCACTGAGAAATAATTTAGCAACACAAGTGACTTCGGATGAGTACGAAGAACAATTACGAGAGTTGAGACAGGGGCGCGAGGAATCAGTGCAAAGTTTTAATATTCGGTTTAGAAGAATACTCAACCGCTTGCTGTACGCAGTAACCAATCAGTACTCACACTGACACGTAAAATTATGATCGAAGAAATTACGAAGAAGACTGTTCGTGTGTACCTAAAGGGACTCAGACGCGACATAGGGCGAATACTATTAAGCAGTGAACCCTTGAATCTTCCGGAAGCTGAAAAAAAAGCAGCCGATGTAGAACGCTACTTGCGAGAAGAACGACAACATAATTGGTAATGTAATCGCTTATCTTCCGCTAGTAATCGCCCCAACAACCAGCCAATGCAAGTAAGACGATCTAATGTACCATTAAGATCGCCTAACACGCCAGTAGTTCAGAAATCTGCTACATTTAACCAAATAGAAAATAGACCACCTACTGAACGCGCGCAGATGAAGTGCTTCAAGTGCGGAAAGCTGGGACATATTGCCAACAAGTGTCAAAATTGTCTACCACCGAACCAGCGCGATCGATCACCCGCAACGATGCAGGCAGTCCAGGAAAGGGACGAAATACAAGAAACAACATCGAACCAGGAGATGGACGAACCGTACGAGACATACGAGCCAACATCGCCACGGGAAGACTACTCGCAATACCTTTGTCAACCCGAACCGCAGAGCGAGTATTTCTGATCGACACAGGAGCAGGGATAAACTTGGTGAAACGTAACAAAACTGTCAA
>NT_177288.1:788-1191 GCF_000188095.3 Bombus impatiens | reverse complement strand
ACGACCAGTGAACATTACGCATCCGACTTAGATTTTGTGAGTACGTTCATTTATCATCCCGCCGACCGCGGATTCGTTATTGAACCTAGGATCATTGTCATTAGTTTCTCGAGTACCTAACTACCACGGTTACTTGTCCGGCTCTATGATAATCGTATTTGCACTAGTCAATGTCTTTTCTATTGCATAACGACAACGTGTAACCCATACGTTTCACGCCCCTAACCCTAATTCTAATTTAAACCCGACATATATAATCAATTAAAAAGGGGGAAATATAAAATTAAAATACATATATTTAACAAACATAAAATAGAAGTGGGATCAGTGCCGATTATAACAGTGCAAGAGCTTACGACAGTCGTGCGCGAGTTAATTCCGTCGCTAGTGCAAAAATCGAGTG
>NT_177288.1:304-556 GCF_000188095.3 Bombus impatiens | reverse complement strand
ATTTTGCCCCGATTTCGGAGCCGAGTGTTCGCTAATCAAAGAATCCGTAGTCTTGAGAATTTCTGGCAAAAGAACGATTGATATAGTAGTAATGCAAGGAATAGGAAATATTGGTACTAAACGTATCTCCCAAATCTTGTCCGTTGCAGATGTCGGTGGTTAGAGATAAACGTTTCATGTTCTCGCTAATAGTTATTTAACAATACGATATCGCGATTGCTCGTTAAATTTTAAGCAAAGATTTTGACGTAA
>NT_177288.1:0-227 GCF_000188095.3 Bombus impatiens | reverse complement strand
ATGAAGTTGACAATGAGGTACGTGGTAGTGATAAAAGTCGATTAATCTTTCTTTTCGAAAATTCAGAGATTCATCCGTTACGGGTTCCCTAAGTATTCGTACAAAAAAAATACAGGCCAGTTAGAGGTACAATTAATTGATCCTAACATCGCCGTACAACGAGTCCTAATAGACTTCGCAAGCGCAGAATAGTACGTGAGAGAACAAGCGACTTAATTACAGCCAAA
>NT_177287.1:0-409 GCF_000188095.3 Bombus impatiens | reverse complement strand
TAAGATTCGAAACAAGCAAAATGTAGTATCGTGGACGAAAGGCCTAATAGATATCGGGCGAACCATAAACAATGTCGCGAGAGCCGAGGCACCGTCGGGCCCATCAAAGTGTCATCGGTCCTTTCAAGTGCATAGTTCGTAGAAAAGACCTACGTGACCCTGGCCACGAGCGTCTGCAGAACACGTGCGCGGTGGGCCTGGTAAAAGACAATGGAATGCTACAACGGCCAGAGAGAGTCGAGAAGAGTGGAGAAGCAGCGGGCGAGTCGAGAAGCAACGTGCGAGCGGTGAAGCAGAGTTTTGCGAGTGGCGTTGCCGAGAGAGCGTTGATTGCGTTTTGTGAGAGTCGAGTCGCTTTCTATTCATCTAGTTGTGCTGCTTTCTGTACATTTGGCGTGAATAGTTCAGG
>NT_177286.1:5380-5612 GCF_000188095.3 Bombus impatiens | reverse complement strand
AACTGTGTTAAATACTGTCGCTGAGAATTTTCCTAATTCCATAAAATATGTTACGCCATGCGGCTTACCATAGGTCATATGTCGCAGACGGATCGTCGCGTCTGTCCGACAAACAAACATTGTAGTGGCAAACGCATGGTTCATTGAGCAGGGCGACTTCCAGAAACGTCGACTCGTGGCCCGTATTTTACCTCGCAGTAAAAGAATGTGGCGTGATCCGAACGTAGTGGGT
>NT_177286.1:1345-3603 GCF_000188095.3 Bombus impatiens | reverse complement strand
TTTCAGTCACTGCATGGCAATAATTGATTATCCAAGGATAACCAAAGAATCTCCAACGGAATTAAGGCGCTTAGTCCACACATTTAAACAACACATATATGCATTGAACAAATTAGGAGAATCCTACCCCGATACCAGTGCTATGCTCAACAGCCTCATCCTCTCGAAAATACCACTAAGTATCCAAAAACAATGGGAAATGACGCTGCCCAATAACGAGGTGCCTCCGTACATTCATTTACTAAACTTCCTAGAGAGATTAGCACGAAGCTCCAGACCGATCACCACGGTCAAACAAACAAGAGAATCACCGAAACAAACTACTCAGGTCCGTCAACGCGCACCATGAGGGCATGCACTTACGGCGACACAGGTTACTCCAACATGCCCCACCTGTCAAGGACCACACCCCATTTGGAGATGTGACACCTTCAAAACCAAATCCCTTCGCGAACGCATTCGGGAGGTCAAAAGAGCATCACTATGCCTCAACTGCCTCGGGAAAGGGCACGCAACGAAGCATTGTTTCGCAGGATCATGTCGCGTATGCGGAGAACGACATTATACAATGCTGCATAGGACAAAACGCCATTCAGGGTCTCGTTCCAGCAAGTCCAGCCCGAAATCTTCCCCATCAAATAGCCGATCCACAACACCTTCTTTGCCACTCTACGTATCACCCACTCGTCGCAAAAAGCACGCAACAGATCACAGATCGGAAACACCACGAATAGCCGCGTCTCCAAGTCCACCGCCCAGTGACAGATGAACACATAACCAATGACGCCGACGATCGACGACTCCGTTGATGACCGAACATATCAGACCAATAGCATCCGAATTATTATCCAATGATCTAATCATCACAGCGCAGATTAACATTTTGAATGATAAACAGCAACCAATCCGTTGCTCGACACCGGATCTAGTATGAATTTCATTACCGAGGAATTAGCAAAATCGCTAAAGATAAGGCAAAACAAATATTCGGTCCCAATCGGAGCTCTAGATATCTTGACAACGACTTCTAAGCGACACATCACGGCCACGATCACTTCCACTGACGGTACATACACACGGACACATTAACGTTCCTTGTCATTCCGACCATATCAACCTTAATTCCCAGCGAACCCATCGATCGTTCGACACTTGAGATACCAAAAAATCTCAAATTGGCCGATCCGCGATTTCATTTACCAGCTCCGATCGATGTACTACTAAGCTCAGGTTCAACACTCGCGTCGATGTGTGTGGGACAAGTCAACCTAACGCAGCCAGACTAAACTGCGTCTGCAAAAGACGCGATTCGGATGGGTAGTTGGGGGGAGTCCAACTTCCCCACACACACACATCCACGACGACTTTACAAGCAGACCCCTCGCGGGGAAATCGATGAAGCAATTAAACATATCTCAGAGGGCAGATCGACGATGCGAAGAACACTTCCAAGCCCACACCCGACGCACCAGCGAAGGACGATACATCGTCGCTCTACCTTTCAACGATCAGCTTCAGTCACTCGGATCCTCTAAAACGCTGGCAATTAAACGACTCGCCTCACTCAATCGCCGATTCCAGCACGACAAACGCTTCGAATCAGAATATCGAACGGTAATACAGGAATACCTAGCATTGGGACATCCTAGCATGGATGACGAAGGTCATCAATGTCAACCACTCCGACGACAACGGATACTATTTACCCCATCATGGCGTGACCAAAGCATCGAGTCAAACCACCAAACTCCGTGTAGTTTTCGACGGATCGGACCAAGCACTACCGGAACCTCCCTAAACGATACACTTTACACAGGGTCCAAGTTACAGGAAGATTTATTTTATATATTAATTAGATTCCGCGCTTATCAGTACGTACTCATTGGCGACATCGAGAAAATGTATCGGCAATTCCTCGTACGACCAGAGGATCGGAAATATCAAAGGATATTATGGCGCAGCGTGAGTGGAGAAACAGAAACATATGAGCTTAACACCGTAATACTCTTATCATAGAAATAGAAGCAGTCCTCAATTCCCGCCCGCTAGCTCCTATCTCCACCGATCCAAATAATTTCCTAGCCCTCATACCCGGACATTTCCTCACTGGCGATTCATTAATATCCTTACGTGATCGAGATTTCAAAGACATTCCATCGAACCGACTCTCCAAATGGCAGCATATCCAACAGCTTAAACAACATTTTTAGAACCGCTGGCATAAGGAGTATTTGAACGAGCTAACCAACCGCAATACA
>NT_177286.1:0-1249 GCF_000188095.3 Bombus impatiens | reverse complement strand
TTGGCCTCTGGGCCGAGTTATCAAGGTTCATCCAGGCGCCGATGGTGTCCGGACAGCTACAGTTCAGACGGCAGAAAGCATTTGGGATCGAGACGTCAAAAGGCTTGTCCCACTACCAATTCAACCCGATCTCGAGAAACCCGAACAACTAGCCACCGAGACGAAATAAGATGGGAACTTCAACCACACCTCGCTAGTTTGATCGGTACCCTCTCAACGAGGGGAGAATTGTTACGCCATGCGGCTTACCATAGGTCATATTCTTAACTATCGATCGCGGCACTATATAATGTCGCAGACGGACCGTCGCATCTGCCCGATCTTAACTATCGATCGCGGCACTATATAATGTCGCAGACGGACCGTCGCGCCTGCCCGGCAAACAAACATTGTAGTGGCAAGCGCATGGTTCATTAAGCAGGGCGACTTCCAGAAACGTCGACTCGTGGCCGTTATTTTACCTCGCGTAAAAGAATGTGGCGTGATCCGAACGTAGTGGGGGTCGCCTTCCAGAAAAAACGAAAAAAATCGAAAGGCGTTCAGAACATTTCGAGAAGTCGAACCGTCAACACATGTGGTATGTCGCGCATTACTTATCAACCAAAACGCAGTTACATTTTTTTTGTTCCATTTATATCTTTCTAGTTAATAAGTTGTTGAAATAAACATTAATTTATTTGTGTTAATTCTGTGGAATTTCATTGAACTACCCTTATTATCATAATCGAAATAAGGGGATCGATCAGTTCGTGGCGTCGATTATTTAATCGTAACGGGAACTTACAACTTTCGTTGACGTGCTATCTCGCGATCGCGTCTCTCCGCGAACGGTCGAAACAAAATGATTTCTTCGAGCCGGATCACGTGCCAGTGAAGAGTGCACTTACCAGTGACCACACAGTGCCACGTGACTTTATCAAGACCAGCAGCGGGAGCGGGAGCAACCACTACTGCGAAACCAGTGATCTTAAGTATGGCTAACACAATATCTAATCAATTAAAATTTTATATTTTCACGTGAAAAGTTTCTTTAGATAATTATTATCAACATGATGACTAACTCTTACGGATTAATACGTGTCTGTAGGGCAATCCGGTGGACTTGATCGGCTTTTTACTTCGAAAGTTGAGTAATCGGTGTCGCTTTCTTACGCATCTTGGGATTGTATAAATGTTTTAAAATTGTTTGATCCAGAATGTACCACACCGGACAATCAAGAAGGCAGGTGCCTTGACTACAGAAAATGTA
>NT_177285.1:0-480 GCF_000188095.3 Bombus impatiens | reverse complement strand
AAATACAAAATGAAGGAAATAAAGTGCAGCAGTCGAACAATATCCTATTGTGTAATTACAGCTTAACATGTACAGCTTTTCCCTGTATCATATTATTACATTCAATTGCATAACGATACCTGATTAAGAAAATTAGATTCTTCCCTGTAGTGGATTTTCTAATAAAAATCATTTTTAAAAAAATTTGTTTGATCTGTATGTTTTATTTTTTACTTTTTTAGTCTTTATAGTTGCCGTCACAGTTGTCACATAAAAAAGTATTTTCTCAAATTTCTCCTCGGCTAAACCAACAACTAGCCTGTAAACTAGCTAGTAAAACTAGCCTGTCTCACGACGGTCTAAACCCAGCTCACGTTCCCTGTTGGCGGGTGAACAATCCGACGCTTGGCGAATTCTGCTTCGCAATGAAAGGAAGAGCCGACATTGGGTCGAGCGTCGAGGGTCGCAGGGTGTCCTTCCTAGATCTTCCTTGCCGTTTCC
>NT_177284.1:9209-16370 GCF_000188095.3 Bombus impatiens | reverse complement strand
ATAACCAATTATTTGTATTTCCAAATCCTCGAATTTCCTTAACAGTTACATATAATGATATCTATCATAACAAATTTAACACATTATATACAATTGTAAATTCGTTCCAAATTCCATCAATACGATCATGACAGCAATCATGTTCACAGTAGTAATGAAATCTCAGAATGCTTCGAATAATATGGATAATATATTCATAAAAATTTTCCATAATATTTAAACTTTTATGAGTTGCTGTATTAGCAATATTTGTGCATACTAGTTGTTATATGTTTGTATACTGCCACTAACATAGACAATATGTTTACAATACTCTTCCAAATGCAAACAATATCGAAAGGCAAATAGACTTGTCACATTTTCTAATATATTCAGATAGCATAAGTTATATCATTCCTTTCGTTAACTTACGATTTGTTTAAGAATCGTCAGATAAATTATTTTATAATTTTGATATGAGAGGCTTGTAGCTACTTTCCTATTTAATTATATGTATATGTATTATGATCTTTGCTGAATTAAGCGTTATGTAGTTTTCCTGTGTAATAATTGTTTATATAATATTCTTTAAACTTACGAGTTCAATACTTCTTTGTCCATGGAGCAGCCTAGTGCCTCTAATATGACTTTCTTCTCCGAAGCAAAGTCTGTCTTCAAATATTGATCCCATAGGAATTCCCACTCTGCTAGAGATCCACTTCTTATGGCAGTACAATAAACAGCTGTCCTGGCATTTGGTGAAATTCTGAAAGTTATATCCCAAATGAAATAGGTTTCCCTATTTTTCTACCGATGTAATTAAATAGTTTCTATATATTAATTTATTTTATAATGTATGCATATCATAATGTATACTTTATAATCTATAACCTAGCTTATTTCACAATTTAGATTTATCGTGATGATATTTTATATCATTTTAGCACGTCCAGAGGTTGATAAACGAATTTCATCAACACGAAGTATTGTATAATCGCATATATAAAATAATACTTATCAAACAATGTACTCTGTGAAATGTCTAGAAATTTTCTAGAAAGAGATTCAAATAAACATTAAAAAATAGCAGAAATAACTGCAGAATTTTACGACTTTTAAAATATTTCTTATAAGAGTAATAAATAATTGTAGAGTCTATATTTAATAAAGCTTCTCTTCAATATTATACATCGTTAATACATTGCTTTAATTTACTATAATATAGATATATATATTTTTAATGTAATTTTATAATGTTATTGAAATATTAAAATCTATTTGTTGCAATTTTTTATCAAATTTTATTAAATCTATTAGAATGTCCAATTGAATTATTTATTCTAGAATTTAATTATTTGTATAAAAATTTAAAAGTAAATTGTCTTTTTAATTAGAAATATAGGCTTTTGATTTGAACGCGTGTGATCAATACATAATCCTATTTTGTATTTCTATTATAATTTTTCAATGAAGCATTACATGGCCTACGCTTAGATAAATACTTTTATTTGATTCTATTCATTTATACATGTACAAAGCTTGACTGCTGAATCGTGGGACACAGTGTCTAATTATTTATCGACTAAGGCGGTCTTTAATATAATGATATCATTCAGATGTCATCATTCAGTCGTCATTCAGATATCGTATTAGCCTATTAATTGAATACATGGAAAGACAAAAACATTATTAATTCATATATTTAAGATGTAGAAATAAAAAGAACAAAATTTTGAAAACAGAATGAGAAAATATAAGATTTCGTTAAGAACTTGGTATTATCTATGTGTACTAGATTGCAGGTAGTTGTGTATTCGCCGAAAACAAGAAAAATAAAGGAGAGAAACAAAATAACTATAATGCAAACATTATGTTTTACAAATTAATAATTAGTTTTGTCGCATAATAATAAATATTAGATATTATCCACATTGTTACTCTTAGCACTGAATACGTTTAACATTCCTACCTCTAACACTATTTCAAGCTACCATCTTTTCTTTCTGAACATGGCTTTTTTCCGGAAGCTTTAAACAGTGTTAGAGAAAGCAGTGTCAAATGTATCACTGCTAACTGTAATGGTATGAATAGTAACAATCCAAGCCGTGGAAACCTCAGGATTCTCAAACTTAGATAATAGATAACTTTTTCATATTATGATAAAAAAAGAATTTATCACCTCGCGATCAGATTTTTAAAAATATGAGCATAAATAAATAAATATATATATATTTATATAATAAGTTTGAATAATAAATATATATATATTTTTATTTATATTTATTACATTTATTATAAAAAATATACTTATTTATTTATTTATTTATTATATATATAGTAATAAAATAATATTTCTTCTTTTATTTCTATATTTCGGTTGTACGGATATTGTTGTCTCTCCCTATATGATAAAAATAAAAATAATCTGTCAATAAGAATAAATCTTACGTATATGTATCATTTCCGCGCCACTTGGCGAAAAGGTGGATAGACTTATCCACACACTCTGTATGATTCAGTTTACACATCCAAGATAGGATCAAATCTTTGTTCAACTGATCCATGCGGAATTCTTCTTCATTATTGTCTTCGAAGTCGAGCTTTTCAAATCTGCCAGCTGCCAATAGCCTAATGTACTCTTTCAGCATACTTTCTCCATGATTTCCTTGATATCGTTGCAGAAGGAAATTCATTCCACTGAAAAATGCCTTCCAAGGTATGTAATCTTGTTCTTTTAGCAGATAGGTTGTCCCATTCAACGCGAGGCCATAGGTGATCCAATCAGCTCGTGCCAGATTCAAGAGATCATCGATAATTTGAGCCCGATTGGTCACATGTATCAGTGTATGATTAGCGCTCTTTAAGGCATTGATCAGACGATTCCATGATTTACTATCATAATTCACTCGATAGTAACCACTCTGCTGAATATTCAAAATAAACCATTCTTCCTGAGAATTGTATGGAATGGTTATTGGAAATCCTTGTAACCAAATATCGGCCGTAGTAACCGAAAAATTCAGTTTAGAAGCGGTTGTCATCGTAATGGGTATCCAGAATTCCTCGAAAATTTCTGGCGTAAAGAAATTTTTCTGCAAAAATTATTTCCAAAAGGTGTTTGATCTTTGGTATCTACTAGTTACCCAGAATTCATATGTAGTATATGAAAAAGATCATAACAAAAACGACCTTTGTCCACGTTTGTCTTTCTCCAGGAAAGCAAAAAAGATACTCCAGTGTCTTTTACTTTTGTGCGATGTACGCCAATTATTTTTAACAAAAAATATTTATCACATCATGAATTACTATAAGTGGCATTATCGCTCAAGAGTATGCGAATATTTTCATAATTCTAACAGAATATAATTTAATTAAAATATCATAAGTATAATTATTTTATTGATTTCAAATAGCTAATAGGTATGGAATGAAATAATTTCACGTGCAAAAGTGAAGCAGATTATGGCATAATTTTTCAACAAAATCTGTAAGAAAATATTCCAGCGGAACTATTTAACCTCAAACTGTCTATATATCATATACTTTATGCTGAGCAAGAAAATATCAAAAATGAAAAAATGATTCAAATAACTTTATAATAGGATCATTTGAGTCAGCGAAGAGATATTAACAACAAAATAATTTCTAAAAATTAGGTAATTTTCACGTGTTACTGAATTATGTTAATTACAATTAAGGATATTAACAGTATTTGAACAAACTTCTTACTTTTTGATGAGTACCTAGAAGTTATAACCTCGTAGAAAACTTGGCTACTTATCACGGCCCTAATAACAATAATATGTATAACAATATACAATACAATACTATACTAATAACGATATGTAGTATCGTGAAAAGATTGTCTAAGAAATACCCGACGAAATATAAACAGTGTTGCGAGAAAGCGTAAGTGCCGACAGGCCGAAAGGGTCGGGAAACTTCAATAGATTAAGCGGCCCATCAATATGTCCTCAGTCCTTCAGTCAAATAGTTACGCGGAAGAAGGCGTACGTGACCATGATCGCGGACGGTTATGGAATACGTACGTGGTGAGGATATGAGAAGACGGGGGGATGATAAAGGAATGCTTAAGGGAGAAAGACGATTAATCGTCAGTCGTTAATGGAGAGTCTAATTGCGAGGAGTTAGTTTTGAGTCGAGAGAAAGGTATGAGTTGTGAATTATCAATTTAGATGTCTTAGTTATATCACATTACTGCATTAAGATCGCGTCAAATAACCATTGTTGCCTGTTTAATCCACTGTAAATAAATCCATCTATTAATAAATTTATCATATGGAGTAGAAATCACTGGAAATCCTAATTTCTAATATTTCTGATAATGATCCTATAAATGTAGCAGTACTAATAATAATATATAGTTTGTTTTTAAATATAAATCGCCCAAAAATTATTCATGACTGAATTTGTTCAATTACAAGGCAAGTTACTTAGTGTTAGTATGTCTTAAATAACTTTACTTTATACTGATCGGAATGTGCGACAAACGTAGATAAGACAAGGATTAATTGTATTATACAAACAATTAATGAAATTATAGTGTTATATTTTATTATCACCTCAAAGTGGGAAGTGAGCGTCAATTCAAGTGCGAACATATGAAGTGTATTTAAGGTATTATTAAATAAATTAAAAGTAAAGGACGTGAAAGTGAGAATAGAGTTAAAGAGATAGAAATAAGAGATAGAATTGGCAGAAAAGGAAAAAGTTTAGGAAGAAGGTTAAGTGTGAAAAAAGGTGAAGATATAGAGAAATGGCAGGAAGAGAAGGGACACAAGGTTGCTAAAAAGGGATCAGATGGCCGTAGGAAGAGAACAGGAGGTTGATAAGGAGGGAACGGTAAAGAGAAAAATCTGGTTAGAATAGAACAGAAAATAACGGTAGAAAAGAGGAATATTTAACGAAGATAGACGGGGTGAAGGCAGAGAGGAGAGGATACATTAGGAGATCAAGGAGAAAAAAGTGTGGGAGCAAAAGGAAAGAAATGTGAGAGGGGTGAAGGAACAAAAGAAAAAGAGATCACGTTAGTATTAGTGGAAATGAGAAAAGAGATGAGAAAGATGAGAGAAATGGGGAGAAAGTAGAGAGAGGAAATAGAAAGGTAACTGAAATAAAGAGAAGATATCTGGGAAAAGGACAATTACATGGAAGAATTGGTTCCTTGGAAAAGGCAGTAGAAATAATGCTAAGAATATTAGAGGAAGGAAAGGAAGATGTAGATTCTAAGATAATAAAAAATATAGGAAGAAGAATACAGGGAGAAGCAAGAAATAGAGCAGAATAAGTAAAGATAAAAGATATGGGGAGAGTGATAGAAATACAAAACAGTAGGGAAAGAGAGAGAAAATAACCTAGAGAGAGAAAAAATAAATATAGATGAAAGAGATAACAAAGAAATAAAAGAAGAAATAGGGAAATTTGTAGATAAGGATCTAAAGGTAGCTTGTAAATTAGAGCGGGCGAAAGCGATAGAAAAAGAGAAGGAGATGATAATTGCAAGAGTAGAAAAAGAAGAGGAGCAGAAAAAGATGTTAACGAATAAGAAGTACCAGTAGCGGAAATTTACTTAAGATTTGAAATACCTTGATATTTATGAAAAGTTTTCTGATAAAGTACAACTCCGTTTGTATAACTTGTTGAGGGACAAATTGATTTATATAACCAGGTCGTTCACAAAAGCCCGCCTATGTTTCTCTGCCATTATTAGAATAGGAGTTCATGTTTATATAAGAAGATTCCAAGAAACACTTACATAATAATACATAAATACATAATAATGTTGCAAACTTCAATAATTATTTACAGGTGAATACTCCCCGCCGATTTTGATGTCCTTGAGATACGGGGATAATTCTAAACAACTTTCCTTATAACATACAGGATGTTCGGCTACAGATGTAAAAATTTTAAGGGCTGATTCTTGAAGCTAAAATAAAAATCAAGAATACAAAAATTGCGTATCCGGCTTTTAGTTATTGGCAATTAAAAATCAATCGAAATATCCCTGTGCGCTAGCGAATTTTCTTACGCGAATGAAAGTAGGCCAACCTGATCAGTCGGGTGTGCAGATATCCTTAAATCGAACGATAAATGGGCAGTAGCATATCTCGTACAAATCGCAGGAAAGTAAATTGTTTTTGAATTCATACATCATCCGGTCCGCGAGTGTCATTGAAAAATGGCATTTAAGTGTCAGTTTAGAGTAGCATTTTAAGTGTCGAGACTGTTCACAGAAAAGTCGTAACGAAAATGGCATTCTAGACATTTTATATTACAGTAAATGTTCAATGTAGTTAAAATCCGATGGACTGATGATGGAGATAAACATGTGGCGGCACTCGGCGACAATGTATATCGCCGAAGTGCCTAATAAGCCATCGGTATCCCAACAGTCCTTCCGCCGAATGTTATAGAAGAAGGCGTGCGTGGCAACGGTCGTAGACGCCTAACAAACGCGTGGATAGTGGGGATATTGAGGAGTGACAAAGAGAAAAGAAACAAATCCGATAGGAAGTCAAATTGTAAGAACTTCAGTCTTGGAAAGTCACGGCTGGAGTTCAGAAGCAAATCGTAATTAGTATAAACCAAGTGTTCAAAAATAAGTTCTCTTCTTATTTTTCTATATTTTATTTTTCTTTTCATCGGAGATTTCCTTTTTTTTATTTTACGTGACACACTACACGCTCAAATCATTTGCGTTGAAATTAAATAAAAAAGATTAAAACGATAATAAAGAATACAAAAATAAAGGAAATAAAAGAGTTCAAAGACCTAAAAATGGAAAGGACTAAAAAAATGTACAGCAGAATAACTTAAACCTATACTAAATCTAGAATTAACTCTAACTTTATGTTTATACAATTGTCATAACGTTTCTCTTTGGCTCTCGGAAAGATTCTATCCTTCTACGACTATTTTACTCTCTTATCAAATTTCTAAAATCGCTAAAACATGTTACGTAACAAGGTAGTAGTGAAGAGTTCCTACAGAAAAAAAATTTACGATATTCTACGTTGACGTCACACGCTCAGGAACAGTAACAGGGTAGGCAAAACATCCTGCATGCCACAGCCATCGAAACAATAACCAGATAGTAACAGAATAGCCGCATCTGATAAACACCCGACGATAAACCCCCCCCCCCCCCCCGCCCCCCAC
>NT_177284.1:857-8600 GCF_000188095.3 Bombus impatiens | reverse complement strand
ACCCCCCCCCCCCCCCTAGAGAGACCAAACCTTAGTATAAGAACCTTCACAAATCAGCACCCAACACCTTTTTGTTATAACACTCTGAATCGTTACTCTGTTGGATTCGTACAATAAAATTTTACTATCATATCTAAAGTCCAAATTTTTTACCTTACTTGTGAAACGTTCGAACTATAACGCAAGATCACCGGTCAATTTCGTGATTTCTTGTGTCTCCTACGTGACTGATGCTGTCATTTCCTTGTATAATTTTTTTGATATTAGTTAGGGACAGCCACAATATCTGAAGTGTAACTTTTAAAAACATTATCAGTAACTAAAAAACAAAGCTAAAAGCACAATCTTTTCATTCTTGATTTTCGTCTTAATTCGGCTGCCTTAAATTTCCTGACCCTGTTTAGAATCATGTTCCTAACAACATATTTCAAGGTCATCGAAATCGGCAGGCAGTACTCTTCTGTAAATAATTACTCAACTTGTATCGACTGCGAAGTATAGAAGTGTGTAACATAATGCGTGCTCCTACCGTTTACATTTTCGTTCATAGAAGTGGATTGACGCTCAGCAATAGTTCAGATAATATACTTATAGGAGCTTCACTAAAGTTCAGTTAATCAGGCATTACTAAAATTTCGTTATACAAATGGAATTTATATTATGAAGTTCCATTGTACTGGACCTTAATGTATACCTGTGACAATATTATAGCATGTTCTTCTGACTTCGCAGAGACAACCGGATATCCTCTTGTATTAGTCCAACCAGACATGAAATTTGACATATTCAACCAGGGGTTTAAATCGTTTGTTTTCATCATCGCATCATCGAAGGCTTTCCAAAGATCGTTTGGAGTTGCAGTACGGTATTTATGTCGGTCCAAATACAGGTACATAGCTTCTTTGAAGGTTTCTGGTTTCAGTGACTTTTGTATCATTCGTATGACACTAGCCGCTATAAAAATATTTACTTTTAATAGTAAAATGTTAATTCTTAGGAACACGGTTGAAGTAAATATAATTGAATTTTATTGTAATAAAAGATAATTAGTAATGGTTGCAGACAATGTTCGGCAGATATTATATTAAGCAATGAATACATTTTTATTTACAGAAGGAGATTCAACGATAAAATATTTATTTTCTGGACAAAGCAAAATTAATGAATTGTTATCAATGTAGTATCGTATTTGCTGTGCGCAAGGTGAATGGGCGCGTAGCCCTATACAAAAAGCCAACTTGTTTGCAAGTCACCTAACTAATGTCTTCAAACCGTTTTTCTCCACTAGTACCGCCGAAATAATGGAATACTTGCACTCTCCCTACCAGATGTCTCCTCCTAATGAACCTTTCTCAACTCTGGAAGTTATAGAATTAATCCGTCATCTAAATCTCAGGAAAGCATCGGGACATGATGAGATAAGTAACGAAGCTATCAAGGAGCTTCCCATAAAAGGGATTTGTGGCGGATCGGTATCAATAGGACGCCGACAGGTCGAGGCATCAACGCGGCGCAACACCTCCCGGGCGATCCGCTGGTACCAACCGCCAATACTAGAGGGCTACGAGGACAACGAGTCTGTCTAACTCGCTAGCGGTCGAATATACGAGCGATTGATACAAATACCGCACCTAGCGAGACTCCCTCTACGTCTAACATAGGGACTACTGGGCATAGCCTAACTGACGAGTCCACCGGTAGTCCCGGGACGAAACGCACTCTCTCTCTCTTTTCATCCGCCACAGATTGCCCTCATTAACTCCATTTTTAATGCAATTCTTCGCCTTGAATACTAAGTCTTGGAAAATATCATTAATTACTCTTATTCCTAAACCTGGGAAACCAATACACGAAACTAGCTCTTATCGTCCAATTAGTCTTCTATCCACTTTGTCGAAACTATTCAAGAAAATGCTAACGAAACGACTCCTTCCACTCTTAGAGAATTTGAAAACAATGCCAGATCATCAATTCGGTTTTCGGAAGCAACATTCGACGATTGAGCAAATTCATCGTCTAACTCATAAAATCAGCCAAGATTTAGAAAAGAAAAAATATAGCTCTGCAATCAAATGTTGCTCTGAAGGACTCTTGTTCAAACTAAAGAAAATCCTACCACACACCTACTACTCTATCTTAAAATCATATCTAACCAATAAGCTGTTCATGATTAAATACTTAGACGCTATAACCGCAACATCCCCAATAGAAGCTGGCATACCCCAAGCCAGTGTCCTCGGACCTTCGCTGTTCATCTACACTGCCGATTTACCAACTTTAACAGAGATAACCACAGCGACATTTGTTGATGATACAGCAAAGTGGTCCCACAAATGACGTTTCAAAATAAATGAAAATAAATCCAGTCATATAACTTTCATGCTGCGAAAACAATCCTGCCCACAGGTGACCATAAATAATATTCCACTTCCAAACAGTCCAGTTCCAGATACAGTCAGATATCTGGGCATGATTGTAGATAGAAGAATGACATGGAAACGGCACATCGTAGATAAATCTAAAGAACTGAACACAAAACTAAAAAAATTCTACTGGCTCATTGACAGACGCTCCAACTTAAACATGCAGAGTAAAATAATGCTATATAAAGCCATATTAAAACCCATTTGGACCTATGGGATCCAACTATGGGGAACAGCGAGTATTTTCAACATAGAAATTCTCCAACGATTCCAAACAAAAACTCTAAGATCCTTAATAGATGCACCTTGGTATGTTACCAAAGAAACAACACATCGCGACCTTAAGATGCTAACCGTGCTCGGCAGTTCCAGATGGGACTCACGTAAGCGGGGTCCTCAAGGTACAAAGTACCCGGAATCTTATCTCGACAGTATCATCCTTGGCATCGGGATCCTGACTGCGCTACTACTCAAGGCCACGTAGAGAGAGTGTAATCGTACTTAAACACCTTACATTCCGACGACCTTCCCTGCTGTGTACATAGAGGACTCACATAAGCGGGACGCTTGTCCCGATGGTCCTCCCTGGTTGCGGGAACGTGAGTTTGCCAACCCCCGTAGACTTACATAAACAAGTCCTCCCTGCGGGGCCGGACCCAGGACAGGTTGTCGCGGTCAGCACAGATCGAATAACAGCGGTAAGCAGTCCATCTGCACAAAACGTCGGGACGAGCGATTCGACCGCCGCCGCCATCAGCGCGTTGAGAGGGCAGGTGAATCAGATGCAAGCGCAAATGAACGCGTTGTGCATGGATAAGCGTCGACAACCGCAACCACGAGCACGTTCTCGTACGAGATACCGCCGTCGTTCGAGATCTCGAGACCCGCCGCGACAAGATGGGTTATGTTTTTACCACGCGACGTTTCGAGAACGCGCGATAAGATGTAACTTACCATGCAATTGGAATTCGGGAAACGGGGCCAGCCGTCCTTAAACGCGGCGAATGACGACCGCATGATATTCCGCCGCAATTTCGTATTCGATAAAAACGCGCGCATTTCGTATCTGGTAGACACCATCACCGACATTTGTGTCTACCCGCGCAGCAAAATCCGTGGACCTTAAAAAAAAACTGAGTACGAGTTACTTGCGGCTAACGGGACACGAATCGCAACTTACGGGACCGTCGCGATCTATCTTAACTTGTCCCTACGGCGTGCCTTTAAGTGGCATTTTACTGTGGCCGACGTCCAAACACCTATTATCGGTATGGATTTTCTAAGTCACTACGCGTTGCTCGTGGATCCATGTAATAAAAGACTTCTCGATACGACGACCTAGTTATCTTCGAAGGGTTACGCGGCCACGGACAATGTTCCATCTATAAAAACCATCTGCGGTGATTCAGCGTATTACCAACTACTGGCGGAATTTCCCGGCCTCACTCGTCCGCCGGTTTACGGGAAAGAAAAGACTCGACACTGCGTAGTACATCACATCGAAACCACGTCAGGCCCGCCAGTTTACAACAAACTCCGCCGCCTCGCACCGGATCGGCTCAAGCAGGTGAAAGCGGAATTTGAACTCATGATTGAGCAAGACGTGATGCGACCATCGAAAAGTCCATGGACATCACCTCTGCACGTCGTACCGAAAAAGGACAGACACCTGCGACCATGCGACTATCGTGTGCTAAACGCTCGCATGATACCTGATAGGTACACGCCACACACATAGAGGACTTCGCCCACCATCTACATGGTGAGCGCATATTCTCAAAAATTGATCTCGTTCGCTTACCACCAAATTCCAATTGCGCCAGAAAACGTGGAAAAAACGGCAATTACAACACCATTCTCGCAACATTGCGACAACACGCGTACATTGACGATTTCCTCATTTGCGAACATTATTCAACCGCCTCAATAATTGCGGAGTAGTCATTAATCGAATTCGGCGCGCGCGAAATCATATTCCTCGGATACACCGTGAACGCCGATGGAATCAAACCGTCGACTGAACGTGTCGAAGCGATCATCAATATCCCAAAGCCCGCGAACGTAAGACAATTACGCAGGTACCTCGGTATGATTAACTTCTACCGACGTTTCATATCGAGGGCCGCAAAAATTTTGCAACTCTTAACGACCTGTTAAAAGACGCGAAAAAGGGCAACGCGCCCATTGAATGGTCCAAACACGCGGAAAACAACTTCGAAGAATCTAAACGTGCCCTCACGGACGCCACGATGCTAGCGCATCCAATACCAGATGCGCCCGTCAGCCTTACGGTAGACACGCTCGACTACATAGTAGGAGTCTTTTCACAACAACGCGCGAATGACAAATGGCAGCCGCTAGGGTCTGCTACAAAATCCCTAACATCTGCGCAACAAAAGTATAGTGCCCACGATCGCGAACTGCTCGCGATGTACAACGCTGTAAAACGCTTTCGACACGCTGTTGAAGGTAGAGACTTCATAATCTATACCGGCCACAAACCCTTCATTTACGCGTTTCGTCAAAAACTGGAAAAATGTTCGCCGCGACAATTTCGCTACCTAGACTATATAGCACAGTTTACAACCGGCATCCGGTACTTAAAAGGCGTAGAAAACGAGGTAGCTGACATGCTATCCCGTATCGAGACAGTCGAAAACTCGGTAGGTCACCGAACGTTAGCAGCAATGTAAGAAAGCGACAATGAACTCTATGCCAAATCCTCAACTCCGACTCTCGCGCGCTGCGGTTTGAGAAAATTCGATTTTCCGACGTGGAAATATTTTGCGACATTTCGATCGGAACCTTGCGGCCGTTCGTACCGAGACCGTTACGACGCAACGTATTTCAGTCGTTATACGGACTTTTCCATCCGGGGATACAAGCCACGCAAAAACTGGTGACGACACGCTTTGTATGGCCGTCTGTAAACAAAGATTGCCCCGGCGTTCCCGTAAAAATAACAACCAACCAGGGACGCCGATTCGAATCACGTCTGTTCAAAGAGTTATGCCGGTTGCTTGGCGTCACCCATCTACGCACGTTGGTCTATCATCCCGCGTCTAATGGGATGGTAGAGCGCTTACATAGACAGCTTAAAGCAGCAATCAAGTGCGACGACACGAGCAACTGGGTCGAAATTCTACCAATCGTACTATTAGGCATTAGAAGCGCGATAAAGGAGGCCCTCAACGCAACGGCAGCCGAAATGATCTACGGCACCGGCATACGATTGCCGGCGGAGTTCTTTTTACCAATCAATCAGCGGGCCAACTCTGCATTTGTGAACCTGCTAAAAGAACGGATGGAGAAAGTCAGGCCATAGCCTGTTACACGACACGGCTAAAAGAAAATATTCATTTTCCGCGAGTTGGAATCTTTGCCGTACGTATTCTTACGATATGGCGCGATTAGAGACCCTCTACAGCCGCCTTACGACGGGCCGTTTAAAGTAACGCGAAGAGGCGCAAAAACATATACAATTACAGTGAACAATCGCGGCGTAACGGTTTACGTAGACCGGTTAAGGGGGTATACCCCCTTAAAGCCAGCCTTTGTAGTACCAGAGGACCTCGAAGCGAAAACCGTCGAAACCCGTCGTGACGTGCTTATTCCGCTTATTATTAGAACAGACGAACGCCCGCAACGAAAGCGACACAATTATCAATAATCAAAACAATGAAGGAAACACCAGCAATAGGAACGTTACGCGATCAGGGCGAAGAGTCCATTTTCCTGATTGGCTACAGGCAGGCTTCGGTTAGGCATCGTAATTATCGGACACGGGATATATCAAGAAAATTTAAAAAAAACAGCGACGCTCAAGTAAATACAATAAAAACGTTATCACTGGTAGAGGGGTAATGTAGCGGCACAGGAGTCAAAGGACGACGCGAGTCGAGAGCGACTCGTGCTGTTGTTTTGCCTCAGGACATTGACTTATCCTTGACGCATGAAACATAACGACAAATAAACTCCGGGCAAAACAATGTCGCCGCTACATGCAATCGTCGAATGAAGACGCATTTGAATTTTCTGACTCTCCCCTGACCAGTATAAATAAATGGACACGATCACGAGCAAGTACATATCGAGTATCTAACAGCGTCAAGAGTATCACTGAGTATCTTACGGGCGTCTATCAAGTTACGCGACGAGCATTTACGAGTATTTTTTCCGCGATTTTATTTTGCGATTTATACTTCGTACTCACGACTTACGTTTACGGCTGTATATTAATTCATTGTTATAAATATATTCGACGGTTACAACAACGAGTAATCTCGTCATTAATCCGCACGTACCTATGTCCTCTTCACATAAACATCTACAAATACATCGAGACATTAAGATACCCACAGTTAAAGAAGAAATATACAGGTTCAGAAACAGATATAATATAAGAGTTAACAACCACCAAAACACATTAGTTACCCAACTACTTGATACGACGGATCAGATCCAGAGACTAAAAAGACAATACACTCTAGATTGAAGCATTAGATTCAACTAGAATCAAACACACTATAAACTATTATAATCCAAGTTACAGTACAACGCCACAAGAATTTCAGTTACGCGGAAAAAAGGCCTACGTGACTGTAACATCAACCAAATCTCAATCCACATCAGAGACCAGTTCGATGTGGAGTGCCGAAGCGTGCAGGTGTGTCTCTAGTGCCCAGCGTAGTCCGAAAACAACAGTCGCCCAACCGTCGAAAGAGAACACAGCCAAGTGTCCCTTACCCTTTAGGGAGAAGAAAATCCCACGCACCTAACCCCAACCCGAATACTAGCCTCATAGCCTCACGACTAGATATTCATTCCGAATTAAGTAGCTCGATGATGGCCCAGCAATCGCGACCAGGCTCTCCGGAGCAAACTCGCAGCTACCCCGCGCTACCTCCACCGTGGCAGAAGTGTAGCAGAACTCTCCGCACCAACGACGCTAATACTATCAAGAAACTGCACCAACGACGCTAATACTACAAAGAAAAGGAAAATAGAAACAGCAACACAAATAAACACTCACAATAGGTTCGCCGTATTGGAATCCTCAAACGACGCCATGGAAATCGTAGAACCGCCACCAAACCAACACTCACAGAGAATCCCCCCTCCCCCACCAATATTTGTGAACGACGTCATCGACATACAGACAATGATCAAGTCCCTAGAGAGAGAGATATCTGCAAGGAGGATTATAACCTAAAGATAAATAACAATAAAGTAAAAATACTGCCGACGAACACAGAAGCTTACAGAAAACTCACCAAGATACTTAGGACCCTGAACGCCAATTTACACACATACCAACTCA
>NT_177284.1:0-581 GCF_000188095.3 Bombus impatiens | reverse complement strand
GAAACCCCAGCGAAATGCATCCACTGTCAAGGTGACCATCCTGCCAAATACAAAAGCTGCTCAGCCTATAAAACTCTATACATAAACAGGTACCCTAAACTCAGAGCAAAACAGGTAACCAACCAAACACCCAGCCCGCCGAAATTCACGACTACCCCAATCCCCTCAACCAACCAAACACCCAGTCCTACCAAATTCATTACCACCTCAACCTCCTATGCCCAAGCAGTACAAGGCATCCAAAATAACCCGAATAGCCAAAGGAATCTTCCCCAAAATAGTGTCCCCAACCCACCTAACACAGACAACTTCTCTAGGCTTGAAAAGCCAATAGAGAAACAATCAGAGGAAATAAATAATTTGCAATAGCTACTAACACTCATCATGGATAAATTAATACGCTCCGACTCAAAATAAAACCAAGGCGCATAGCTCTTTGGAACGCCAACGGTCTAGCGCAACACAAACTTAAACTAGAACTCTTCCTAAAACACCAGCCAATCGACGTAATGCTCGTATCGGAAACCCACTTCCCCGACAAAAACTACCTGAAAATAAATGGTTACAAATTCTACCATACC
>NT_177283.1:0-4404 GCF_000188095.3 Bombus impatiens | reverse complement strand
TGACTCGTCAGAAGGGGCTGATTGCCTTTCGATCATTTCTTTGTCTTTTTTGGAAGACGACTCCAATATGCTCGGTTCACGCCACCGCTCGCGCCTATGATCACGTATGGCTCTTCTTGTGTCGAAAACGTTACGGACAAAAATCGACGTTTCTAGGGCTCGCTGCTTGGCGACAACTATGCTCCCGTCGATACATTGTATATGATCCAGCGGGCAGATAAGACGGTCTGCCTGCGACACTGTAGGACCGCCAGTGACGGTTAGAAAATACAGCCTGTGGTAAGCATCGTGGCGTAACACCTACTTTCATGTCGATTATTGATAAAGATTATTCGCCAATGATACCATTTATATGTGTTCCCCTTGTCTACGGGAATGTTAAACGTCTCTCCTTTCATACTACAAAAAAAATTTTTTTTTTTTTTTTACGTGGAGGAAATCTTCATAGACACCTCACCACCCTGTGGGGACGGGTAGAAGGTAGTGCCGGATTCTTACCGGCTAAAACCTCCACGAACGGGACAGTGTACCAGTGCGAGTTTTTGTCCTCGGGCCCCTGTGTGCTTAACACCAAGCACGTTTAAAAACCAAGTACTCCCAGAAAGTACACCCAGAACACACGCAAGGGAGGGGCTGGCCGCTTGCCTGTTTGTATATTCTAAGAGAATATTTTGGTTTTTCCGTCCCTTTTTAAAGACTGTGAGAGGACTCCTTATGCCGAGGATTCGAACTCGCGACGCGTCGTCTTCAGTTCTGAGCTTCAACGAGCGTAGCTGGCTGCCCCGCCGAGCTTCTAGCTGAGTGGAAAGTATTTGATTCTTAATGTGGCAATGTATATCAGGAAGTATTCTAATTAGCATCATGAAGGAGATGTACTTTTTTCATAGCCCTCTCAAAATACAAGGGGCAAAGGTAAATAATTCCCTTAATTAAAAGTATTATTATTAAATCTATTATAAAGCTCTTAATATATTTTTGCTGCTATTATATTTCTTGTAGTAAGAGCAGTGTTGAGAGGCAAGGAGAGGATCCTGGGTGCCCTGAAAGTTCGTCAAAAAGTTTATTATAGCACCTTAAAGTCTATTTTTTCTTTTTAAAAAACACATTTTTGTAAACGCGCCAAAATTTTTAATTTCACACTATTTCCTGCCTTCTTTTTAATTCTGCAGTCTGCTACAAGTAGTATACCAATAACTAATTTTTTCTACGTTAGTTTTACTCATATTGTTAGGGACGATGTAAATAAAATAATAAGAAGAGCCTATGACCAGGGACGTTCGAACGTGTACGCAAACGAATGGTCAATAGCATGAAAATTTTTAACAACTCTTAATTAAACTCTTTGTATTAAATACTTTCACGTGACATTCCTTTTCTATGAGAAAAATTTGAATTGATGCTAAATAAATAAGGGTTTAGCGTGGATAATGATTCGGATGTAACTATTTTTATTCGTACAACTCTTATTTGTAATTGTTTTTAAAATGATTTCGAAAGATAATAGAAAGTTGTATACGTTTTTATTTTATTTTCTGATTTGAATTTGTACAAAATTTGTCAAAGGAATTATCTTCTTTGTCGAAACTGAAAGATTAAAATATAGCATCTGTCCATTTCTTAAAAATTAATTTACATACAAAATGTTACTCATACATACATATCTGTATTTATCATATTTCTTAATCATTTTACTATTACGTTATGGTACATTTCAATTTTTGTATTAGATATCTTCAAATTAATTGTAAAATGGTATTACTAAAATATTCCTTGCTGTTCTGCAGACATATTCAATTGTAAAGCGAATAAAGCACGACTTGATCTTGTCTAATCTTTTTTCACTCTTTCCTTCTACAAATTTAATTTTTTTTCCATCCAACTGGCGTCTACTGATTCAGGTATCTACATTCCTTTTTCACAGCGGTCAAATGTATTGCTTTTGAGTTCCGATTATATTGTGACAGTTTACTTACCGTGTAGAAATATCAGGTCTCGTTCCGATAGGTATACATTGGGTTGGCAATTAAGTCATTGCAGATTTTGTCATTAGGTGTTGGTATTCGGTCTTATCCGGTGTCAGGACCGGTACACTTCAAAACCGATGAGCTAATGATGGACACCCACCAGACAGCAAGGGAGTGCACGCGTGGCAGCAAGGGGTCAGGGCCCAGACCCAACACCCGGGGGTCCTCCCTACTTCGTAAGATAACCACTTGTGTAAGGATGCGGCCGAGTTGTAAGAGCTCCAGTCTTTGAAAGTCACGGCTGGAGTTCGGAAGTAAACTGTCATTAGTGTAAACAAGATGTTAGCAAATAAATTCTCTCTTTTTTTATTTTCACCTTCCATTTCTTTTTTCACTTTACGTGACACCGGCTTCGGCGAACCTTATATGCATGTAAATCTTGTTTTAAATGCATTTAAATTTTCTTACTGGCTATTTTACTGGATCGCAACTTTCTAGGCTGTATTTCCTTAAAATTTGTTCTTTGTATGATGTTTCCGATGATTATATCACATCCTTATTTTTTATAATTTTCATATTTAAGGAATTATTTTCTTCCGATTCGGTTAACTCAAAGTGCTATCTCAATTTTGATGCGAGTTCTTCAACTATCTCATCATTTGTTGCTATAAAAAGTCAGCTACGTATATTCCAACGATCGGTTGCTTCTGTCCCTTAATTTATATGCACACGATTCTCCTTCAAAGTGTGTTATATAATATCCAACGGTATCCAGATTAAGGCAATCCATATGTTTGTTTACATAGCTCGCATACTTTGTTACCGTCGGTTATAAATCCTAGTGGTTGTTCCATATATACTCTGTCCTTTGTATTTCTTTCTAAGTATGACGATTTGACGTTGGATTGCTTGATTTTCATTCGATTAATCGCTGTTAGAGCCAGCATAGCCCTTGCTGTGTCCAATCGTTTGACAGGAGCGAATGATTCCCCGTAACTTATTCCGATTTCTAGTTACGTCCTACTGCGAGTAATCTTGCTTTGTACTTTATATTTCCTTCCTGCGAATGTTTCTGACTGTACATCTATTTGCTTTCTATCGTTTCCATCTCTTTTTCCTGCTGCACTAATCTCCATATCGTGCGCTGTCTCATCGTGTTCAGACACGATCTCTGATTCTATCGCTGCCACATAGTTGTTTGGTAGTAATAACATTCGTTTACTCATTTCGCTTTTCTAATCTTTCGAAACGCCTTCTTCTCTTAAGCGCATTTCTCTTGCCATTAGCAACCTGTCGTGCTATTCTCGTATGACTTTATTCAGTCATCCTAGTTTGGGTCCGCGTTTTATGTTTTCTTGAAACTCTTCTGCTTCTGGTTAATATTCTCTGTTCCCTGTATTACTTTCGTTAATTTGGCTTTTCATATTGTTGAGGTTTTATCTCGGAATAGAGAGAGCAAACGTGTGGATGAATGTATTGGGTTGGCAACCGAATATTATAGAATTTCTTTATTCAGAAATGTTAGAAATTAGGATTTCCAATGGTATCCATCCTATGTAATAATTTATTGATAGATGGATTTATTACAATGGATTAAACAGAAAATCGATGATTATTTATTTATCATAATGCAGTATTGTAAATAATTATGATTAGTTTATTAATGATAAATGAACTAAACAGATGTCAATTAAAGAGAAAACAATGGTTATTAAGTATGAACTAAGTATGAATTGCAACAAACGTATAATAATTAAAACAACTAGATAATTAATTAACAATGTTCGTCAACGCAAATTCAACTCTCTCTTAACAACGCTAACAACGCTATTTCGACAACATAATTCGCACTCTCTGACTTCTCAACTCATACTGCTGTTAATTCGTTTATCGTCCCCTAGCAGCCCCTTGCCTTTTGTCTTAGCCCCACTACGCACATGCTCGGCAATCGCTTGTTTGCAATCCGCACAACAACCGCAGGCCTCTCGTCCATGATACTACAATAATAAGAAGAATGATTATTTAACGTGAACTTAATGCAGTAGTGTGATGTGACAACTGTCGAAGAACGACTCTTGACTCTTGACACTCCGGTGGCTAACCGAACATCAACGGCTGCGGTGCCGAAATATATTGATGGCCGTTAGGCCTATTGAAGTTTCCCGCCCTTTCGGCGTGGTGGCATTTGCCCTTTGTCGTCGACATTGTCTGTATGTCGGTAATCTCTCCGCGGTACTATAATAGAGACAAAAAAGCAGCTGGAAAGAAAATCGTTGCGTCAGGGCCGATGAGCGTGTAACATTAAACCACATCAGAGACCAGGCCGTACACCGACGGCAAGATGGTAATAACAAACTGCAGACGCAAGTATATTGCAATAAAAATCTTTTGTATCTTTTCAAGCGAATGAAACTGTATTAAAATATATTGCGAGTAAATG
>NT_177282.1:2511-3773 GCF_000188095.3 Bombus impatiens | reverse complement strand
AATAAAACCGTCAAACTCAGAATATGCAAGTCCCATAGTTGTAGTTAAAAAGAAAGATGGTTCTATCAGAGTCTGTGTTGATTTCCGCGAGCTTAATGAACTTATTGAGTGTCCACATTTCCCATTGCCTTTAATTGATGATATTTTAGATGCATTGCAAGGTACTCAGTTTTTCACAACGTTGGATTTAAAGAATGGTTTTTTTCACGTATGTTTAGACAAAGACAGCCGAAAATATACATCTTTCGTTACGCCATCGGGGCAATATGAATTTTTGAAGTTGCCGTTTGGTTTAAAGATTTCACCCATTGTGTTTCAGAAGTATATTTCGATGATCTTTAAGGAACTAGTAGGTAAAGGTATTGTTATCGTGTATATGGATGACATTATTATTCTTGCAAAGAATTTAGAGGAGGCGTGGGAACGTTTGCAAATGGTCATAGAGTTAGCTGAGCAGTATGGGCTAATTATAAGCTGGGGAAAATGTCGTTTTCTGCAGCAGGAAATTGAATATTTGGGGTACATAGTCTCAAAAAATACCATAAGGCCGTCTACACATAAAACTAGGGCAGTAGCAAACTTTCCCAAGCCAACATCTGTTAAAAAGGTTCAGCGTTTTTTGGGACTTACGGGGTACTTTCGAAAATTTATTAGGGGATACGCGAAGATTGCTAAGCCTTTGACGGATTTGTTGAAAAAGGAGGTAAAATTTCAGTTCGGCGATCGAGAAGTAGAGGCCTTTGAAATCTTGAAAACAGCGCTTGTCAACGAACCAGTGTTAAAGTTGTATAGAATGGGCGCGGAGACTGAGTTGCATACAGACGCGTCCGCAGAGAGTTACGGAGCAATTTTAATGCAACTAGATCTGGACGATGGAAAATTCCATCCGGTCTACTTTGCCAGCGGAAAAACAACTACCGCCGAAGCAAATTACACCAGTTACGAACTGGAAGTACTAGCAATTGTAAAAGCATTGAACAAGTTTAGAATATATCTGTTAGGTATGCCGTTTACTATCGTCACGGATTGCCAAGCGTTTGCTATGACAATGAAAAAGAAAGACTTGTGTGTGCGTGTGGCTAGATGGGCCTTGTTACTAGGCGAGTGTAAGTATCAGGTGTATCATCGGTCGGGGAAAAGTATGCAGCATGTAGAGGCTCCGAGTAGGAAGCCCCTGCCGAGCACTATGTATGTAACGGAGAGTGAAGACGGGCTGATTGCACGGTGGAGAAGGGCACAGAACAAGGACATTGAAGTCCGTA
>NT_177282.1:0-1513 GCF_000188095.3 Bombus impatiens | reverse complement strand
CCCCTGCCGAGCACTATGTATGTAACGGAGAGTGAAGACGGGCTGATTGCACGGTGGAGAAGGGCACAGAACAAGGACATTGAAGTCCGTAGGATTTTGGACGCCGCAACGTGCAGTCAGGCCGATGGGTATGTAAGAAACGATATTTTGTATAAGGAGTGTAAGGACGATGTGCTAATAGTAGTACCGAAGGCGATGCGGACTCAAGTAGTCAGGCAAGCGCACGAGCGTGGGTATTTCGGGGTTGCCAAAACAGAAGCTATGGTCAAGAAGGACTTTTGGTTTAAGGGGCTACGTGAAAAGGTCGAGCATGTGGTATCTAACTGTCTCGGTTGTATCCTAGCCGAACGAAAATTGGGCAAGCAAGAGGGATATGTAAATCCGTTAGACAAAGGAGACACACCGTTAGACACTTACCATATTGACCATGTGGGCCCTATGATAGCTACAAAGAAAAGATACGCACACATCTTTGTAGTAGTGGATGCGTTCACGAAGTTTACCTGGCTTTATCCTACTAGATCTACTGATACCGCGGATGTTATCGATCGACTGAAGAAGCAAGCGGCTGTTTTGGGGAACCCACGACGAATTATCTCTGATCGGGGAACAGCGTTCACATCCAACGCGTTCCAAGAGTATTGCGAAGAAGAAAATATAAAGCATTTATTAGTCACGACGGGGGCGCCGAGGGGGAAAGGGCAGGTAGAGAGGGTAAACAGGACACTCATACCTTTACTAACTAAACTGACTGCCCCTAAACCCGATGATTGGTATAAACATGTCGACCAAGTACAGAAATACCTGAATTCTACATTAAACAGGAGCACGGGAAAAACTCCTTTCCAGCTACTTGTCGGGGTCGAGATGCAAACTAAAGAAGACCCACAGATCCGAAAATTGGTTGAAGAAGAATGGGTGGTGGAATTCGAAGAGCAACGTCGTGAACTGCGTGAGGACGCGAAAAAGAAAATTGCTGCTACTCAAGGGGAAAATCGGAGGCACTACAACAAAAGAAGAAAAGGTGCGAAACAGTACCTAAGTGGAGAGTTGGTGGCCATAAAGAGAACGCAGTTTGGCCCAGGATTAAAACTGGGAGGAAGATTTTTGGGTCCGTACCGGATAGTGCGAGCAATGCGGAATGATCGCTACATTGTGGAGAAGGTAGGAGAGCATGAGGGGCCAAAACGGTCATCAACTACTGCTAGCGTGCGAAGCAGTACCGAAGAAAGGACCCGCGCACACCTCGATTTCATGAAGCCTTGGGTCATAAACGCCGAAAGTGACGCATCTGATGACAGCGAGATAGAAGGCAACATCTGAGGGCAGATGTTATTGCAGGATGGCCGAGTGTAGTATCGTGAGTGAGAGGCCTGGGAGTTGGCGGGTGAACCGCGTAGAATGTCGCGAGAGCCGAGGCGTTTGTTTTCGATCGCGTAGTTTTGGAAAGAGGAGGCCCACGTGACCTTGGCCACGAGCGGTTGCCAAGGGACGGGAAAAAAGGAATCAACAA
>NT_177281.1:0-468 GCF_000188095.3 Bombus impatiens | reverse complement strand
TAACTGTCATTTCCTTCCCGTTGGAAATATTTCGACGTTTATGCGCTCATTTCACTCCATTTTACACTGCAAATGTTATGCACTAACGTTTAAGCTTCGAGGCAAGCAAAATGGCTCGCAAATCGCGTAGATTTCGATGATTTTGGTGAAAAATAGCCGTCATTTCCTTTCCGTTGGAGATATTTCGACGTTTGTGCGCTCGTTGATCTCAGACTTACACTGCAAATGAAACGCACTACCGTTTAAGCGTCGAAACAATCAAAATAGCTCGCAAATCGCGAAGATTTCGTCGATTTTGACAAGATTTCGTCTATTTTGACGAAAACTAACTGTCATTTCCTTCGCGTTGGAAATATTTCGACGCTTAAGCGCTCGTTGAACTCCATGTTAGGCTGCAAATGCAATGCTCTACCAAGCAAAATAACAAGCAAAATAGCTCGCAAATCGCGAAGATTTCGTCGATTTTGA
>NT_177280.1:0-251 GCF_000188095.3 Bombus impatiens | reverse complement strand
TTTCTCCAACGGGAAGGAAATGACGGCATAATTCCATCTAAATCGACAAAGTTTTCGCGATTTGCGAGCTACTTTGCTTGTTTTCACGCTTAAACGGTAGTTCATTGCATTAGCAGTGAAAAATGGAGTTCAGCGAGGGCTTAAACGTCGAGATATCTCCAACGGGCAGGATACGACGGCTAGATATCATCAAAATCGACGAAATCTTCGCGATTTGCGCGCTATTTTTGTTGTTTTGACGCTTAAACGCA
>NT_177279.1:2608-4268 GCF_000188095.3 Bombus impatiens | reverse complement strand
TATAACGTAATACGTTATAACATTATACAATATGGCGTTATACCATAAAGCGTAATACGTTATAACGTTATGCCACATAACGTAATACGTTAGGACGTAATACCATATACCGTATACGTTATAACGTTATACCATATAACGTATTACGTTATAACGTTATACCATATAACGTATTACGTTATAACGTTATACCATATAACGTATTACGTTATAACGTTATACCATATAACGTATTACGTTATAACGTTATACCATATAACGTATTACGTTATAACGTTATACCATATAACGAAATACCATATAACGCAATACTATATAACGTCCTACGTTATAATGTTATACCATATGACGTTATACCATATAACGTAATACGTTATAACGTTATACCATATAACGTAATACGTTATAACGTTATACGATATGACGTTACACCATTTAACCTAATACGTTCTTACGTTATGCCATAGAACGTTATACGTTATAACGTAAACGTTATACCATATAACGTAATACGATATAACGTAACACCATAAAACGTAATACGTTATAACGTAATTCGATATAACGTAACACGTTATAACATTATACCATATGGCGCTATACCATATAACATAATGCGTTATATCGTTATAATATATAACGTAATACGTTATGACGTTACACCATGTAACGTATTACGTTATAACGTTATACCATATAACATAATATGATATAACGTAATACCATAAAACGCAATACGTTATAACGTAATACGATATAATGTAATACGTTCTAACGTTGTACCATATAACGTAATACGTTATGACGTTATACCATATGACGTAATACGTTATAACGTTATACCATATGACGTTGTACCATATAACGTAATACATTATAACGTTATACAATATGACGTTACACCATTTAACCTAATACGTTGTAACGTTATGCCATAAAACGTAATACGTTCTAACTTAATACGATATAACGTAATACGTTATAACGTTATACCATATAATGTAATCGTTATAACGTTATAACATATAACGTAATACGTTATGACGTTATACCTTATAACGTAACACGTTATAACGTTATACCATATAACGTAATACGTTATAACGTTATACCATATAATGTAATACGTTATGACGTTATACCATATAAGGGAATACGTTATAACGTTATAGCATATAACGTAATACGTTAGGACGTAACACCATATACCATAATATGTTATAACGTTATACCATATGACGTAATACGTTATAACGTTATACCATATGACAGTATACCACATAACGTAATACGTTATAACTTTATACCATATAACGTAATACGATATGACGTAACACCATAAAACGTAAAACGTTATAACGTAATACGGTATAACGTAATACGTTACAACGTAATGCGGTATAACGTAATACATTATAACGTTATACCATATAACGTAATACGTTATGACGTTATACCATATAACGTAATACGTTATAACGTAATAGCATATGACGTAATACATTATAACGTTATACCATATGACGTTTTACCATATAACGTAATACGTTGTAACATTATACCATATGGCGCTATAGCATATAACGTAATGCGTTATAACGTTATAACATATAACGTAATACGTTATGACGTTATACCATATAACGTAATACGTTATAAC
>NT_177279.1:887-1096 GCF_000188095.3 Bombus impatiens | reverse complement strand
ACGTTATAACATATAACGTAATACGTTATGACGTTATACCATATAACGTATTACATTATAACGTTATGCCATGTAACGAAATACCATATAACGTAATACCATATAACGTAATACGTTATAACGTTATAACATATAACGTAATACGTTATGACGTTATACCACATAGCGTAATACGTTATGACGTTATACCACATAGCGTAATACGTTAT
>NT_177279.1:0-316 GCF_000188095.3 Bombus impatiens | reverse complement strand
ACGTTATACCATATAACGTAATACGTTATAACGTTATTGCATATAACGTAATACGTTAGGACCATATACCATATACCGTAATACGTTATAACGTTATACCATATGACGTAATACGTTATATCGCTATACCATATGACGTTATACCATATAACGTAATACGTTATAACGTTATACCATATAACGTAATACGTTAGGACGTAATACCATATAACGTAATACGTTATAACGTCATACGATATGACGTTACACCATTTAACCTAATACGTTGCAACGTTATGCCATAAAACGTAATACGTTATAACTTAATACGATATAA
>NT_177278.1:162490-168054 GCF_000188095.3 Bombus impatiens | reverse complement strand
TCAATTACAGACTCCGGTGTTCTTTCATCTCCGACATATATATATTTATATAAATTTCATACGTTATACAGATGACAAATGGTCTATTTGAAGCATTATACGCATAATTATATTATCTGCTAAACTATTCATTATTCAAAGAAATGTTTCGAGCAAAACTTATATCTTGCGATGGTCACAAATCTTATGTGGGTGGACATGTCCCTGCCATTTCACAACGACCTCTGTTCTTTTTAATTGAAGTTATATGTTACTAAATAAATGTGTAGTTTATTCCATGACGAATTCATCGATCTGTAATATTGGTTTTTGAAGGCTATTCGAGGTCACTTATTTATTCAAAACTTATCTCCGTTGAACGTCAACAAGATTTGGTATACCGGAATATATCATCGATTTAGCAATAAATATGAATCTAAGTCACACTAATGATGCGATTTATCATCACCTTTGTTTCTGAATTCTTGGACAGAAAGAGGATGTAGGACCCATCGCACGAAAACCTGACAGCCTAGACTTTTCCTTGCAGCTTTATGAAAGATTAACTTGGTCGGGAGAAACAGACTACCCTTAGTAATATAAAGAATCGTATTAGAGTTGCTTGCTAACAAATAAACTTTATAGCTTTCAGGAGAATGGAACTATTATTTAGAATCTAGATTTCGGACTTACCTCAATGAAGGTAAGTTCTGAAAAACAATAGAGGACCTTGAATGACATTGTAAGGTGAACATTGATGAATTCGTCATCGAACGGACTACACGTCTGCTGAAGTAAAAACATATAGCTCCATTTCAAAAAGCGAGGGTCACCTTGAAATATTGGAGACACGTCCACCTAAAACACAGTTGTGATCGTAACAAGATATTTCCCTTGAAACACGGTAAGATTTGCCTGAAACATTGTTTTGAGTAATGAACAGTCGTGAAATGATTGCATTTACAACTTCAAAACTTCAATCTGTGTATATTATATATATCTTGTATATATATACAATTATTATACAATTATTGCTTTCAAAAGAATATACTAAGTATCGCTTTTGATCATTAGTTTGCCATTAATTCCTGTATTTTAATAACATTCACATATTATTAATATCTATTGAGCGAAGTCTCCATATTACGTAGATACAGCGAATTTAAGATTTTATTTCTATTTTGTAGCCATAGACGCTAAGATAAATTATTCTCCCAACTTTTATTATGTATTATATTCAGATGAAATGAATATATTCAGATGGAATAATGACATAAACGCTAAAAAGATGAAAGATAATCTTTTTGCAACTCTTTAATGTATAAATTAAAAGTATTTTGAATCTTAAAAAAATTAAATGTTTTAATTAGTATTTTACTAAATGTAAAAAAATTTTATACATTTACATTTAAGAAACAGAAATCGACAAATTTTGGTAAGAGACAATTATGTTCAGTAATACGTATTTCTCACAGATGACATTAACTTTATGGCGTTCCTGTACCATGCTAACCCGGATAGAGAGGAGAAAGCTCTCTAAGCTTACGAGCTTAACCTGGACAGTGCTGTTATGCAAACGAGCAAAATCTGTGAGTAGCGACTTAGTTAATCTTACGCTCATCAACATTAAGTCTATTCTATTTATTTTTAAGTTTTGTCGTGCCATCAATTTACTACAAGAGCCACATAAATAAGATTTAAAGAAGAATTTAAAGTATTATAGAAAATTTCCAATTATTCCATAATTTAACAACGAAAAAATTTATTTTCTTTTATTTAGCCTTTAATAGTCTTTGGGTTTTGATGGTCCAGAGTAAAATATTCTTTCTATATGCCATTATCTTTGTTATTCAGGTCCTGCATACCAAATCGATAATTAACCAAGTTCAAGAATACTTGACAACATTTCAAACTCGATTTTCTCGAAAACAAAGAATTATATCGGGAAAGTGTATTCTACCTTTTCGACTTGTTTCTTCACATAGAATCGCACTATTGCCGATTGTACTATAACTATTTGGATACTTTCTATAATATTCTTATTTCAATTAAAAATGATATAAATATCATTATAATTGAATAAATAATTTATTTTTAAACTTAATTTTTATAGACATCTAGAAATTGATGATTTTTTAAAAACGTAACTCATCTACCAAATTAATGGCATCAACAAAAGAAATTTTCTAGCCAGCTAGCTAGCTATCCAAATCGATTCCCCAAATCGGAAAGTTCAAATGAATATCCGCACTCACATGATTGTTATTCTTTAATGTCAATTTTCTCTATTTATCAATACAATTACACGTCTTACAAAATATACAGATAAACTTAATTTATTACCATAGATTATTAAGTAAAGTTTATTAATTTAGCCTTTAATCTATCTTCCGTTTGGTATTGTATCGAATATGAGACTGCTTAGTCAGTTTTACGTATACAATAAATCAATAGCAGCTATTATTAGAATAACTGGGAAACAACTTGTATTGCTGTTTCCATTTGCCAATAAGTATAAGATTCTTCGCTGGCACTAACTTGTCAATGGTTGTAATTTTTATCACCCATGTCTTATTAATGACAATGACCCACTAGTCATGACAAAAACCAGTAAGACAAGTTGTCGATTAACATATTTTATATGAATTGTGTGTAATTAAGAGAATTATATGTATAAGTCTCATTGATGCAATCAAAGCATACGTACACGAAATTAACATATACAAGTTGAGGTGTTAGGATATCAGTATTTTTCTTACATGTAAATAAAATATAATAATTGTAATGCTGTATAATTAAAATGGATGTAAACATGTTATTTCCTTAAATATTAAAGAGGCCTTTTTTTATATTGTATACTTCTTCAAATTGTTATTGGTAGAGATTCCAATTTTAATATATCTTTTTAAATACTGTAAATATTACATATATTAATATAAATAATATATGAAGATCATACAAAACAAATTTTAACAAATATATTTTTGTCGATTTTCTGACTTCAATGTAATATTATGACTAGATGAAAATATTTTTAATATACAGTAGCTAAAGATGAAAGGAATTTGTTACGTTCAAAGAGATGGAGCAGACATAGAGAGGACGGAGCCGTGAGCGTGATCGAAATCTCCGGAAAACTGGAGAATTCGGACAAGGAAGGTAATCAGAGTGCCTGTAAGGTACTGCCTGCAAGTGCCTGAAGGTAATCAGGTAAGGATTAGTGCCTGTGAAAGAAAAGCGGGCGTAGGAACTAACGAAATCTGGTCTGGAAAAGACGTTAAAGGCGAAATTAAACCGAGTGTGAGGTTATGACGATGAGGTAGCCATATTAGGACACGTGACAGCAGCGCCGCTACATGAGCTACCCGAGGAACTACACGAACGCAGCCATATTGGCAAGCGCTGAAAGCGCGCCGCGAGGGCCATTCGAAAGTGGTAGTGACTGGTGGAGTGACAAGTGCGCAAGAGCAAGTGGCCATTTTTGCGTCCAATGGGGAAAAAGGACGTAACCGCGAGGAAAGATAAGGAGGTAGCGGAAACCGTGAGAGGAGGGGGTGAAGTGGAGTTGGCGGAGTTGGCTGCTGAGCCGAGACACGTCAGTCCCAGAAGCATGAAGAAGGCGATCCCGCCTAAAGAGGGGTTCTCCTACTCCACACTGAACGCGGGGAACCTACGGACGGAAGAAACGACGGAGGAAGAGGAAACCCCCGCCGGCGAAGCGCCCCGCGCGAAGAAAAGGAAGGCCGGCGGATCCCCCGAGCTCCCCACGGACATAGCCGAAGAGATGCGAACATTTACTACGGCAGACATAGGAGCGAAACTGATCCGTCGAGCCTCTGAGGTGACCGAGGTTGCCGAGACATCTCGCAACCTCAAGGGCACACAGGGAAAAGCGCTGCAAGAAGCGGCGAGGACGATTGCTGATGACATAACAGAGATGGTGAGAAGAATGGATCCCGCCTCTGGCGCCTTCGCTATAATGGAAGGATGCATAGTGACACTAGAGGCGGAGAACGAGGCGCTCCGAAAAGAGCTGGCCTCGCACCCCACAGTAGAGAAGAGCAGTGAGACAGCGCGTCTCGCAGCAATCGAACGCAAAATAGAGGAGCTAGGACCCTCGCTGCTCTGGTCGATGGAAGAACGCCTTCAAGACATAGAAAGAGGGAAAGAAAAGGAGGTCGTTCCCGACGAGAACACGAGAAGGATAGAGCCTGGAGTTCCAAATACTGACCAAGGGAGGTCAAGCGGCTGCCATGGAATGGCAGACCGTCGAAAGAAAAAATAGAAAGAAAAAGGAGGCAGAGAAGAAACAACCGGCGAAGCTAACTCCCGGAACAGGGGCGAAGAGCCGGAGGAAAGCCCCAGAGGGAGAAGGCGCGAAAAGGGGGAGACAAGCTGCCCCCTCACATACACCACGAACATCGACGGTAACGATCACACTGAGGAATAAATTGGGCCAACCCTACGCGGAGATGTTGGCCGCGACCAAGGACAGCGTCTCCCTGGCCGAGGTCGGCATCAACGCGGTGGAGATGCGCAAAACCATAAACGGAGGCGTCGTTCTGGAGGTCCCCGAGGACCAGAAGAGGGAGTAGGCCGTTGCTCTCGCTGACCCGGGCCTTGGGTGCGAACAAAATCCGCGTGGCGACACCCTTCCGAGCCGCGGAAGCAAGGGTGTCTATGATAGACATATCGGACACTAAGGAGGAAATCAAGAACACCCTGGCGAAGGAGAGCGGTTGCAAGCCGGAGGACGTCCGACTGGGAGAAATTCATCTAGCCCGAAACGGTCTTGGATCTGTATGCAGACCTGGTGCAGTGAGGAAACTGGTCCAGGCTGGCAAGGTCGCCATAGGTTGGTCGACAGCGAAGGTCAAAGCCATCGAGCGAAGATCTTTGCAGTGTTACAGGTGCCTGGAGATTGGGCACGTAAACAAGACCAGCACCGCCAAGGAAGACAAGAAGCACCTATGCTTCAGATGCGGCAAACCAGGGCACTAAGTGAAAGCATGCACTGCCGCGAGCCCGAAATGCCTACTCTGCGAGGCGCTTGGAGCACCATCTGTGGACAGGATGGGTGGACCGGCCTGCGCTCCCCCCCCCCCCCCCCTGAAGAAAGCTACAAAAGGAGCCCCCGCTGATCCACAGCTGCAAACGGCAACGAAAAAGGCTCGCCGTCGTAAGGCGACCCTAAGCCTGTGAACAAGGAAGCTGGCACGGAGGAAGCCATAGAAGTGACGACACTAGGGGTCTGAAAATGCGCATCCTCCAGACTAACCTGGGAAGGTTAAAACGAGCGCAAGACCTGCTCTACCAAACAATTCGGGAGAGCACGGTCGCCCTAGCGGTGGTGGCCGAACCATACAGAGCTCTGGATGCTCCGGAATGGGCCGGAGATACGTCGGGGACGTTATCCCACGGAGCCCTGCTGGAGCGCGGCAACGTATACGTCACGGTCGAGTGGGCAGGGATGGTGGTGGGTGTATACGTGTCATCTAACAGCGGATGGGCTGCGTTGAAGGAGTTCCTGGACGGGTTTGGCGACTGCGTCAGGCGACTTCTCCGGCAAGTACTCGTCCTGGAAG
>NT_177278.1:162184-162389 GCF_000188095.3 Bombus impatiens | reverse complement strand
AGCCGCGGGACTCGGACTCCTGTTGGTGAACAGTGACTCGACCAGTACCTGCGTGGCGTGGAGAGGGAGCTCCATCGTCGACACCACATGGCTCCGGCGGATTTCAGGCTGCAGAGTGGTCGAGGGGGTCGAGACACTTTCGGACCACCTCTACATATTCATGGAGGTGGACACACCTGGACCTCGATCGGCGACTACGGGCGAT
>NT_177278.1:161855-162164 GCF_000188095.3 Bombus impatiens | reverse complement strand
CTACAGGCGATGGTCGCGGCCCGCCGAGAAGAGGACGCGCACGCCCACCGCCACGATGGAAGGTAAAGGAGAGGAACGAAGATCTACTCCAGACGGTCGCTATAGCAACAGCTTGGAGCTGGGAAGACTCGACGACGACGACCGAAACAGGCGTGGAAGAGGAAGCCGAGAACCTTCGCCGAGGCACCCATGTTACGAGTCACACTGGGCACGGTACGAAGCATAGCAATCTACTGGTGGAACCCCGATAACGCGGAGCTGAGGGCGAGATGCGTCCGGGCCCTAAGACTATACCCACAGGCCCGCCGC
>NT_177278.1:159500-161840 GCF_000188095.3 Bombus impatiens | reverse complement strand
CCCGCCGCTAGCGACGACGCGACGAGAAAGAAGTCTCCTTGCGCTACCGGGCGTACCGCTTGCTACGGCGCTCGTTACAAAAGGAGATTAAGAACGCGAAGAACCGTGCCAGGTGAACTAGTTAAAGCAGTCGAGTCTGACCCATGGGAAAAGCCATACAGGACGGTGACGCGAAAAATTCGAGCGAAGAGCTCCCTGGCAACGATGGAGATGGAACCTGCGCTGCTGCTGCAGATCATCGGGACGCTTTTCCCCTCGCAAGAAGACAGTACGGCAGAACAGTCGCGGGAAGCGACACGGCCGATGGAATGGAGAGATGACTGGGAAGTCACGGAGGAAGAGATGTGGGAGGCGACCAGAAGAATGGCCTCCCGCGACGTAGCGCCGTGTCCGGGCGGAATCTCGGGGTCAGTGATGGGGGTCATGGCTCCCAAACTTTGACGCTTCTACGCAAGATGCCTGAAAGAGGAAGTTTACCCCCGGGCATGGCAGACGGCGAGGCTGGTCTTGCCCCGTAAAGAGGGCCGACTGATGACTTCGCCGTCGGCTTACCGGCTGATATGCGTGCTAGACGAGGCCGGCAAACCCCTCGAGAGAGTGGTCGCCACCCGCCTGGAGCGACATATGGCAGGACAGGTGCCAGGTTGGCACGAAAGCCAGTACGGCTTCCGAAAGGGACGTTCGACGATTGACGCGGTCAGGCGCAGGCGGGCACTCACAGAGAACATGGTTTCCCGGAACGGCGTGGCGCTGGCGATCTCTTTGGACATCGTCAACGTGTTCAAGCCCATGCCATGGGACAGGATAGTGGCGGCCCTGGAGCAATTCGAGGTTCCCAGCTACCTTGTCCGACTTCCCGCAGGGAGGACTTGCTTATGTTAATCTATGGGGTATAGCAAACCCACGTTCTCGCAGCCATGGAGGACCATCGGGCTAGCGTCCCGCTTACGTGAGTCCTGTATGTACAACGCAGGGAAGGTAGCCGGGAGTGTATGGCGTTTAAGTGCAGTTACAGTCTCTCTACGTGGCCTTGGGTAGTAGCGCACCCACGATCCTGATGCCAAGCATGGGACCGTAGGGATAAGTTCCCGAGTACTTTGTACCTTGAGGCCCCCGCTTACGTGAGTCCCATCCGAAACTGCCGAGCACGGTTAGCAGGTCGCCGGCCGGTAGTGACGTTGCCAGACATCCACACGATAGTCCCACCAATGACTTAGAATGGTACCACGGGGGTCGAGTGTAAGCCCGGAGGGAGTAGCGACCCCACTACCCGACCAATTATGGGTTGGGACTCGTGGTGGCAGTGGTTAATGGCCGAGATGCTGGCAGGGGCTAATTTAAGGGGTATTGTCTCCCCCGAATAGCCTTCGGCGGGTGAGCAGCGTCCCACCTGCTCCGGAACCGTCTTGGAGAGACGCCGTCTTGGAGAGACGGAAGGGCTTAGAAAGCGCCCCGTTCGACCTGGGACGAGCGACAGCCCCTGCCAGGCTTAGCTAATCCAGGTAGTAAGGCATAGGTGCCTTGCGTGCTGGTTGGGCGTAACACCAAATCCTATGGCACTATGGGATGCCCGGGTACTGTATAAGCGCAAATTATAGCTAAGGAAAGCACCTGAAACCAAAGATGAGAATACCTCGTCCGGCTGATCCGAGCCTACTTCGACGACAGGTAGGTACGCTACGCCAGCATGGAAGAGGAGAAAAGGCGACCCGTATATCGCGGCGTTCCGCAAGACTCGGTGTTGGGACCGATCCTGTGGAACGTTGCGTACGGCAAGGTACTGCGATGCCCGCTGCCTCCAGGCACGGCATTGGTGTGCTATGCAGACGACACTCTGGTCCAGGTCGGGGGTCGTGGTTGGCACGAGACGCTGCGCATCGGCGAAATCGCAACGGCCTGGGCGACCCGTGCTGTGCGTGGACTGGGCGTGAAGGTCTCCTCTGCGAAGGCCATCTGGTTTTACAACGAGAAAAGGCGAGGGACTCCACCGCCCGGCCTAAGCATAAACATGGCAGGCGAAACCGTCGGGGTGAGATCGCAGATGAAATACATGGATCTCGTCATCGACAGCCAGTGGACGTTCGGGACGCACTTCGACTCCTTTATTCCGAAGGTGTCGGCGGCTGCCATTGCCTTGTGTGACCTGCTGCCGAACATCGGCGGAGCTCGAGTTGCGGTGCGCCGACTATACGAGGGCGTCGTTCGGTCCCGAGTAATATACGGTGCCCCGGTATGGGCGGACGATCTTATGACGAGTCGTCGCAACCTCCTGCTCCTCAGGAGGCTGCACAGGGTAACCGGCATCAGAATCGTCAGGGGATACCGGACGGCGTTCCACGC
>NT_177278.1:158583-159319 GCF_000188095.3 Bombus impatiens | reverse complement strand
CATCAGAATCATTAGGGGATACCGGACGGTGTCTCACGCGTCGGCGACCGCCCTAGCCGCGTCCTCCCCGTGGGAGTTTCGGGCAATAGCGCTCAAAAGGAGATACGCCCGCTGGAGAGTATGGGATCCGGGAGAATATCTAACCGAGCAGGCGGCTCCAAACGACACAGGAACCGCCGAGGAGGACACATGGAACCTGTGGCGATCCCAACTAATCAACGAGAGAAGCGAACATCGAGGCGCGGAAGCGGTCCTCCCAAACTGGCAGACATGGAGAAGCCGCTGCGGCCTCCCGCTCACATACAGGATGACCCAGGTGCTCACTGGACGCGGCGTGTTCGGCAAGTACCTGAGGAAAATCGGATGGGAGACGGCGGACATTTGTCACCACTGCGAAGAGGGCAGGGACACAACGCAGCACACGCTAGAGCTTTGTCCGGCGTGGGAGCTGCCCCGCTACACTCTGCGGCACGCCATAGGAGAAAGATTGACCCCCTCAGCGATTGTTAAAGCGATGTTGAGAGGGTCACAAGATTACGAAGCCGTCCGCCTCTTCTGCGAGCGAGTTATGCTCGCGAAGGAGTGAGCAGAAAGGGAGAGAAAGAAAATCCCTCACCTTTGTAGGATAAGACGATGGAGGAGGATGGCAGTCAGACGACCTAGAGTCGCTGCATCGCTGTCCCAACGGACCACGACTAGAAGGAGAGACACCGCTAGGGGCAATTCCCCCCCCCCC
>NT_177278.1:72924-158491 GCF_000188095.3 Bombus impatiens | reverse complement strand
CCCCCCCCCCTAACACTAATTCAATAGTCAGGAATTATTAAGACTGGCTCTAACAAGAGGCCGCGGGAAGGGCGTGCAACAGAAGTTAATTCATAAGAGGTTCCTGGAATACTCCTGTCATACGCGTAGGATGGTCATCGTGGAGTTTTAGTCGGTACGAGTCCGACACTACGCTGCTGTTACGCGATTATTAGAACAGAGGAGTATCCACGAGGATTTTTCCATGTACAAAAAAAAAGGTTCAAAGATATGGTTGACGAATTTTTGTAGAATCGAATCATCATATTTTAATGTAATTGTAAAATTATAATGAATTTATGCAATAAGACATATTGAAATATTACTAAATTGATAATTACACGATTCGGTACTCCTAGCAGAAATTGTAAAAAGCTATAAATTTTTGTATAAGCTTTCAATTACCAGAAATTCAAGAAGTCTTGTCAATAAAGAACTTTAACTTAAATTTTGTTGCATATTAAGACTTGTTTTTTACAATACATGTAAATTTAAATTACCTTATTCTGTCCGATGTTCACACATGCAATCAATTCACACATTTCTGCCTGCAATCTTATGGCACTCCCGCAGTTCATACTGCAACGCATATATTTTAAATTCATTCTTTCGTATTACCTAGTGTTGCAGAAATTTCATTATAAACAGCAGATTTTAACCTCCACAAAAAATAATATAGTTGTGATAAGATGGATGTCCGAGCTGCTTAGGTAATGTTTACATTATGCTCTATCCATCATCGTTTTGAAAACATGTAATTTAATATACTTTGTACACATTATTGGTGACTGCTGAAATACCATAAGCAGACTGCGAATATTTACTTAAATTCATATTTTTATAAATAATTAAAAAAATGGGACCTATGTCAAAAATTATTTTCTCATCTATTATTAATATTATCAATATTATAATAAATATTATATTTTGAATATTTCATATATTTTGTACATTTTTTCGTTCACTTATTGTGTGTAAAGATGTTTTGACGTCCGTGGCTCATATTTTGAACATCGAACAAAATAAAGTAATATCTAACTACGTCACAACAATAATTGAAATATACTTTCCATACGTTGCTCTTGTTCTTCTATAAAATGTTGAACAAACAATTTGCAAACGAGATGTTATAACTCAAGCAACCTTTAAATCTTCTAAATCCAGGGTAACTGGAAAGAACGCGAGTAGAAAAACGCCGTTCGATATATCGCCACGAAACTCGAACGTATTGATGTTTCGTTTTGGCACGATGCAACGGCCGATTGCCAACTTTCAGAAATTGCTCGTTGCAATGCTATCGTCCTTTGCTAGTCGCTTCAATCTCGAAAGGAAGAGATATCGTGGCTCAGTGAATAATGACTTTTGATCGACGTTGCTGATAAAAGGACTGTATATTGTTGCGAACGTTTTTCAAAAATTACGACATATAATTAGACTGCGAATGTTTATGTGCTTAAAATATAAAGGATTCACTAGTATTGGTGTATTTACATCAGCAGTAATGCTGTGTATGAAAATTCTGAGAATACGAATTATGTATTCAAATTGTACAAGTCTCAAACATTTCTTGTTTCACAGTGAAACAAGTTATAATCTTGCGCCATTATCAGTCTATGGATATTTATACATTTATGGAAACTTTAAAGATGCAAAAATTTGCAGAATGTACGTACCATAAAAAAATATGTAAGGTATCAAAATCAAAGCATACGTTGTAATATTTAGTAGATGAGATAAATCTCTATTGAAGTTTCATTTTTTAAGTAATATTATTTTTATTAATATATTTAATAGAAGTAAGTGATATTTTTATTATCATTTTGCTTAAAAATCTGCAGTTCGCTAATAATATTAGTGGTTTAACCTGTGCTTTGTGGAATAGTAACAACTGTTTCTATAACAAAATTCTATAAGCTGCAACAATTTTAGGATTATAAAATTCTGTTACATAAATAATCTCTAGAATCCTACAAGTTAGAACTTAAACTAATAATATTACCTAATAATGAATATTACATCAAGAAGGTTCTGCAACCTTTGAATTGTCGTGGCTTATAGAATTTTTGTACAAGTAATTGTTACCATTTTGCAAGTTATAAGCAATATAATTCTATAATACATAACTTATAATTTGTCTCTATGTATCTAACGAATCTATAATTATTCAATAATTGTTTATGATTATCGTTGTAGTAACCTGAAATAGTCAGTTAATTCGTAATTTATAAAATTTACTTGTGAAGTTTCATTTGTGCTATTGTTCTTATTGTGCAGAAAAATGTATTCATACCGATACGTAATTTGTAACTTATAGTTTGAGCAATTAAAAAAAAACAACAACAATATATGATATTAGTGCGATTTAATCCAAAAAGTCCTTAGTTTCACATCATTATCAACTTTCCATCAAAATATACATTTATATAGATAGTCATAATCTAGGAATAGACATAGCATGCAATGGAATCAAGTATTATAGGAAGTGTAATATGTTTTACGTATCTACATAAGTCTTATCCTTATTTCATAATCAACTTTCAATGAAGAACTATTTTCTATCTGTCGAAACCACATTCTATTTTAATTACTTATATTCTTAATTAGTATTTAATTTTTAATAAGTGCAAATTGCAAGCAGGTTAGTAGAATGATAAAAGTATGTTGCTGTAGTGTCTCGAATTTCATGAAAGAGATAAAGCAACAGTGACAACTAAAAATATTAATTCGATAGATTTGCGAGTTCTACATGTAAAATTTTTATCATAAAATTTTGATCAGATCCTAAAATGCAGAAATTTTATTAAGCATACAAGAGTTTATTTCGAGATGAGAAGAAGTAATGGAAAATGAATGAATGTTCGGAATTAACCTCATAATGTATTTCTGTAATTTTATATCAAATTATTAATAAAAAGTAAGAAACAATTAATGGTGTCGACTACGCAACAGCATCCATGCATTATCGTGCGTGACCACGATATTTTCTCTAACGATATTATGAGTATAATTATCACAGCTGAGACCACGATAAAACTATTGGATCGGGAAAAAAGCAATCGCCGTACCGTTCGTTGCATCATCGAACAATTACATTTCGGGTCACTAAAATCGGCCGTGACAACAAAGAAACGACTGTATAATCCTAATCAACAGCTGACATATTTATTAGTGTCAACAGGCCTCTAGTCTGCCGCATCATGGTCAGGAAAAAAGTTTCCCGAGCAAAAAGCTACCGCGAGCCGCTCGTGAATATTCATGTACTCGCGAGAATAGAAAACGACAATTTATAGACTAACGGCGAAGTATACTTTTGCGGCTTTCAACCGAGAAAAAATCAATAATTCGGAATGCTGCTCGCACGAAAGCGCTGCAAATATATGGATATCAGATGTTTAAGAATTCGAGTAAGAAAATTGAGTTTTTGTCATGTATTGTATTTAGCTGACAGCATTAGTGGTTAAGAAGAAATTCAGTATTATTAGAATAGAATCTCGATTTACCGAACAGTTTTTAACTGTTTTAACATTTGAACATTCAAACATCTCTTACTTGAATATTCGATTATCCGAACAATATCGAACAGTAAAATAAAATAGATATTTTAAATATGCTTAACTATATCAATTAGGTTATCGTTTCCAATTCATCGTTAGATATGTCAGTTACAAAGAAACTATTTAACGAATAAAAAGGAAATTTCACAGTAGCAAAAACAACGATGGACATAAATCAGAAGCATTCATAACAACAGTAATTGGTGTAAGATAACAAGAAAGTTAATTCTACAGAACTACTAATTTAAACAAAATATTCAGAGAGATTAAAAAGACAGATTAGAAGATCAAGAAGAGAATGATTAAGATATACATATGTAAGTACATATGTACGTAATAAGATACAGTAAATGATCTATATTATTTTCAATATGAAACGCATTTAGTTGGTTGATTATCCGAAAAATTTGATTATTTTTTTATCAGTAATCAGTTCGGATAATCGAGGCCCTTTATTTTCATCTTGAGAAAGGGCATTTTTTCCTAATAAACTTTTAAATGCTAGATTAATCTGTCATGATAAAATTCGCTGGCAAATTGTACTTCCGATTATCTTATCTCGATTTTATATTGGAAAACTACAGTGAGAATTGGTGAATGGTCGCGGGAAAAGGCGAAACTTCCTCATTCAAGTCGACGGCCGCAGCAGCTGCCACGCAACAGGAACCCTCTTTTCACCGTTTATTTCGAGCCATCCAAATGTCGCTTCCCTCCTTTCCACGGATATTTTTCTCGGCCACATAAATTTCTGCGCGAGCGCAGCTGTTGAATCGACTCTGCGTCAGACGATCGCGTGCTTTACAGTGGTCCGCCTTCTTAAATTTTCACGTGGAATGTAAATATGCACGCGCAGAAGAGGAAAAGGTTGTACATTCACATTCTGAGGCTCGATTGATGGAGGTCGTCGAGTTGGAACGTCGAAGGGAAATGCTGACTTGCGAATAAATCCGTATCCAAGGTTTCCTTTTACAGGAGATGCGGTTTTTGGTTCGCTGTAGTTGGCTCTGTTCGATTTTTCGTTGTAATTGAATTAACTGTGAACCACCTTTTCTGCGCTGCATATTTTCTGTGAACGTATTGGATTATTTTGTCATTATTTCTCTATTAATATTTATTTATTTATTATATGTTTGTCACTAGCATTTCATCTTGAAGATTTAATATTTAATAGAAGCTAATTTTGAGAAGATTGGCAGTAGAGAAAGGTAATAACCGAAATCTTTGGCTATAAGAACACGTGAAGATAACTCGAGTTTTCAAGAAGGAAATTATGTACAAATTTTAAATCACATAAATTTTATAAATTAGGGATAAACAAGGAATAATTTTAGGTAGAAATATTAACAGAAATAAAACTCATAAAATGACCTGATATTCTCTCCTAAGTGAATGTTCAATGAATCGATGATCGAATATAACTGGAAGGCTTATAATAAAAGTAATTCAAGTCACTTTTTTTTACTTTTTAGATAATAGTGCACTGTAATGATAATCGGAAGTTAAACTCACAGTATGATGAAATCGATATTATGAAAATTTATTTATATCTTGATTTATTCTCAAATGAAAATTATATGGTTCTTAAAAAGTCTCTGCCAGAAGATTCATAACTTTAAAATTTAATTACATATAATTATTCTGTGTTATAATTGCAGGTATAGTTATAAGAATTATATAATATAACGAATATTTTATTTTCAAAGTTGAAATATATTGAACAAAAACCAAACAGTTACGATATTCTTTAATCTACTGTAGAAAAGAAAATAAACATATACAAAGGTCGTTTCTGTCATGTCTTCCAATCTTAATTTTGTCTTCTGAATTAGTGCATCTTCGACTTTTATTATGTCGCATAATAGACGCGACTTTTCATGCAAATCGTATTTCAGTTATTTTAGATTATAGAACATTCGACAATCGTGTTCATTTGTGTATTATTTCGTTCGAAAGACTTCAGCAGATACTATATTATTCGACTCACTGGTTTCATGACATTCTTAATTATGTTGTATTTCTTTTAAAGTGCAACATACAGAAATACAACTTTCAGTCCATTTTTCTTTATGAATATAAACGTGGCAAAATTATCTTGAAAGACCATGGGCAGCAGGTTCTCAGACCTGAATTAATAAATTGATAAAATTTCAAAAAGGATATTGAGAATATTGATTATATTGAGTGAAGTATTCATTGCATTAAAAGTATTAATTCCTATGGTTTTTAAATTGATTAGAAATTTTCATTTCAAAATAAGTTATATTTATCGATACCGTGTTTTTAGGATGACACATATTAAGAAGAGAAAGCACAAAAATACAAAATACAAGTTCACAAAAGTATATATGTATACATCTATTATAGTTCCATAAAGTAATAAAAAAGGTATATTTAACATTATATCGATATTTTATAAACCTACAAACATCTGAACATAATGAAATTTTGTATAATTTCTGATGTAATTTCGTTTCAGAACCTTCGTAAACTAAAAATTTACATTTTTTTAGTTTCATCTGAAAATAGAGTAACATACTAAGCGAATTCAAACATATTTTGTACGCGTGTAAAAGTATATGACATAGGATACTGTAACAAAATACATATGCTTTTACTTTCTCCCACTAAATTAGATATATAAAATGCGGCGAGTGCATGTAGAATTCTGTAACTAACTATGTATATACTATCCAGCAACATATTTATAGAAGAATAGAAATGTAGCGAATCATATGATGTTGCTTCAAATAAATTTTTATTTTTATTTTTAAGCAAATTATAATACTAATAATACTGAATCTCCGAATGACATTTTTTGTGCAGTAATGTAATTTAGCTATTTTTTTTGAATTTCTGAATATACATATAAATATGCTTTACATGGTCCCTGTTCTTTAAAACTTTCCAAACAGTATTTCTACATTATTAATTGTTATATCTATTACTCTCGTGCATAAAATAAGATTGAAAATCAGTACAATTATGGTAAATTGGAAATTTTCTACAACCCATAACACAATGCTTTGTTTAAATTCAATTAGGCTCGCAACAAATTATGAGAAATTGTTTTTGCAATCGATATATTTCGATTATGAATTTTGCTATATAGTACTAAATCAAATAATACAGAAGGATAATACTGAATTAAATTGAATTAGGGTTAAATGTCGATTATGTGATCAGGATGTTTCGAGTTTATCATTCATTGTTTAATTTCATCTAGTTTCAGCTCATATATATTATCTTAGTTCAGTTTGATTTACGTTTATACAGTTTATGCAGTATTCACTTTAAATTCCATACAAGGACTTCACTTTGAGCGAAATCTACATCTATTTAGGTAGATTAGCTTTCCTCAAATCTTCTATTAAGTCTGGGATCTACATTGTATTCATGCTAATTTTCTCTCATAAGTTAAAATGTTTTAGAATAATTTGGCACTGAAAAGTCTTGTAATTGAAATTACTCGAGATTGATATATCCCTATTCATAAGTACATGTTAGAATACTTAAAGATAATTAAATATAATCAGAAAAAATTATTAGAAAATAATTAAAACTTTGCAAAATTATGATCATTTAAAACTGTAGACGAAAGTATTATATTACTCAATATAATAACAATCTGACCAACTATGTTTAACAAAATACAATCTATCTCCCATCTATGTCTCGCTTTCGATTATTGCCTTAATTTCTTTTAGCATTCATATTATTAATTCTCCTATTATATTATTGAGTATTATCGAAAACCTATCAGTCTTTTACCCATTGTGCTAACGATTATATATATATATATATATATATATATATATATATATATATATATATATATATATATATATATATATATATATATATATATATATATATATATATATATATATATATATATATATATATATATATATATATATATATATATATATATATATATATATATATATATATATATATATATATATATATATATATATATATATATATATATATATATATATATATATATATATATATATATATATATATATATATATATATATATATATATATATATATATATATATATATATATATATATATATATATATATATATATATATATATATATATATATATATATATATATATATATATATATATATATATATATATATATATATATATATATATATATATATATATATATATATATATATATATATATATATATATATATATATATATATATATATATATATATATATATATATATATATATATATATATATATATCATTTATAGAATCATATACATATATATATAATGATAATGATATAAATGATTCTATAAATCAGATTCAAATTCTACACAGGATTGGAGATTTTTTGTCTATTTCAATCTAAATTCTGTCATTGGTGTTTGAACCAGTAGATTATAAGGGTTAACCTATAATTATCTCTTCATCATTTTCTTGTTTACTTTTTCCTTATGTTTATAAACATAATGTAACATTGCAAGATCGTGAAAGAGAAATCTATAATTTACAGTTTACAACGTGTCAATTTACTAATATTATTAAGTAAATTATTGTGCATGAGTTACATATATCAATTGAAGAATAAAGTAATAAAATAAGGGCTTGCGGAAATAAAATACGAACATGACGATACAGTGGATACAATGGAAAGATCTTTAATAAATATATCAAAGACATGGTGAATTACATTATTCTTTGTTCTCTTTTCATAAATTATTTATTTTTATAAATCATAAATATTGTAAGCGAATCCAATCTTTTAGGCGATAGTGTATAAATTATCAAAGATGACATAATTCGCTGATATAAAGAAATAATAATTCGTCTGACAAAATGTCCCGACAGAGAACAGATGACAAATTCATTTATAACTTCCAGTAACATGTTAATTTAATGGACGTCATAGGATGGAGATTCTTTCGACGTTGTGTCATCTACACGAGCGTAATAGCTTTTGATCATCAGCCAGAGACATCTGCCGCAGGAAGGTTAATAAGAAAATCATATCGCTATTGAATTATTCTTATGAACTGTAACGAATTTCATAACCTCTCTCTTCGATAATTGTCCCATTACGTCCTCACGTTTTTCCTTTTTGGAATTTAATCTTTGCGGTGAGTGTTCGAATCTTTCACTTCATAAAGCTACTTATTGTCTTACATAATCGTTATAAATTTTTTAAATTATGTAGATTTATACCTTCATAAATTCATTGCTCGAAACGATTAGGGCTTGCTTCAAAACTACGTCAAACATTTTCTCTCAAATACCCAACACGTCTCATATTCTAGATTACAAACAGGAAAACGGTTCGGAAACGAAAAGTAGCCGAATTCAATGTCGAATCAGGATCAACCAGGGCAATCAACGAGTTTATAATCATTCTAGTGCATCGGACAAAACATAACGAGGACAGCGGTAATAAAAGAGCATAATGCGGATGCCCGTTTCGCGGTTTGTCCACAGGAATAGTTTTGCAAGCAAGTACATGCCGACGACAGGTGTCCCTCGCAAACGCGTCGTTACGCCGGCAAATCGCGTGACAGCTAGCATCAGTTGAGAGATATCTGCTCTATCGACATCGATGATATTCGTTATGCTGACAAATAACGTCGACAATGAACGTGACTGGTCGACGGCTATTGTTTCGACGATGCTTTTCGCTTCGACGGATAAACGACCGAAGAATATTGATGAAAATAAGCGCGGAATCTAACTGTCGATTTTTCTTGTATTTCTTTATTTTTATTTTTATTTTTGCAATTTTACATAGGTTATTGGCAATGTAAGAGAATGAAAAATTATAGATTAGTATATAAAATGTTCAGTTTATCTTATACACTTTTATATCTTCGTTATTTGTGCAGATACAAAAAAATGTACGAGGAAAACTTGTTGGTTTCGAACAGCGAATATCGTAATTATTTTGCATTAAAATCATTTTTTTAGAGTTTTCAAGGTTATCGATGATTTTTAAATAGTAATGGCATATTTTTACCATGGTATTACCGTAGCTAATAAAAAAAAATTTCACAAATATAGAAGTTGATTGTAGAATAACCTTGAGTAGAAGTTTCATGATAATTTAAAGGGAAGTAAGAAATCGAACATTTTCTTATTTGTTCCCCAAATTTGTATTGTTATACAAGATATATTCGATGTGATCTCCATTATTTCCGAGACATTTTCATATATGGCACAATGGAATGATGATCTGTCACGTACGATCATAGTTGGAGCATTGGTAAAGCCGCTGTGCATCCACAGAATTCCTACCAACGTCTCCATAAATTAGCATCATTTCAATCTTTTCTTCTCGACTATTAGTTACGATAGTCGACCATAGTGAGACAAATAAGGCAGAGAAATGTTCGATTGCCTCGATAAGGATTATGCTTCGATTTGTATGATCTTTATAAACGTTAGAATTAATAACACCAAAAGTGTCATCAAACGAAGTTCATTCTTAAGAACATAATTTATTGGGTTCTTGAAAATGATGAAGTTGATATCAAACCTTTTTATAAAACAATAAGAATTTTGGGCAAAAGTGAGAAAATGCTCGATATCTTACATGAATTCATTAATTCCAAATTATCATGAAATTTTTACTCAAGGTCATTTCAGGAGCAACATGTACATGTTTACAATCCGTTTTTTATCAACCACACAAATGCGATGATGATAATATGGCATCATTATTGAAAAATCATCGAGGATCTTGAAAACTCGGGAAGAATAGAATCTCCCTTGAAGGGAGAAAACATGAATCACGATATTCGCCCAACCAATTTTTTCCTCCTACAATTTTTTATCTCAACAAAAAAGACGAAGATATAATTGCTCTAATATAGCTCTATACAATATATATGACTCATGTATACAATTCATGTTATAATTCGAATCGTGTAGTTGAAGTTTATAATTGAGTTAATCGAAAGTTGTGATTTTGTATCTTTATTTCACCTTTAGACAGCGTAATAGTTTGTTTCGTTACAAAATTATTGTGCCGCGTTCTTCATCGCCATTGGGAACAAAAAACGACTGATCGACTCCATCTACCCTATTAAGGTATGAAACATCAGCTGAAACGTTCGTTGTACTTTAAATTTAATTTTGAACTTTATCCTTAAACTTTGTTTCGAACTGTAGATTTATGTCAATGTTGTTCGCAATAAGCGAATATACCTACATAATGTAAATAGGCATCACGAATGTATCTGGAAATAACAGATTATTCTTAAATGTTATTCGTAATTAAAATGTATTGTTATAGTTCCATATCTTGTAACAAATTTAGGTTGATATACCATTATGAGATCAACACATTTGTATGTCACAATTGAAAAGATTGAATAGTGTTCGATGTAGAACTATAGAGTTAAAGATTCAAATATTTTTATCGAAATACAATTCGATAGAAAAACGTATTAAAAAGTTATGCGAAAAATCGAAAATTTGTAAATGCAAAGGAATAATCTTCGATAAAATAGATATAAAAGAACATTTGTGTATGTTACAAAACTATTTTAACAACAAGATATTTAAATAAAAAAGCAGAACGAAGAATAGAAGTAGCAGAATAATTAAATAACTTCTTCGACAAATTGCAAAGCTATTCATTAAACAAATAAATTGAATTGTTTGTTAGTTTCGTTCTCTATCGTTCGTAATTGTTTATTGTCCTCTCCGATTATGAAATGATTGGACACATCCTGCGTGAAGAGAATTTTATTTTCGTCCTACCTTGAATCGAGTAATTGAAACTTTTGTTATAAAATATGAACGTGAAATAATAAAATCCCCGGTCGAATAGAAAATCGATGGCCGTGCAGTCAGCAGGAAAAGGAGATTGGTAAATTAATATTCACTAAGAACCTCCAAAAATTCCGACTTGACCAACCAAAACGAATTTAAGGTTAATGCACGTATTTAGGTACTTTATTGGCGTTGCATGGCATCTAGGCGTCCCATAACCAGCTAACACTTCAGCTAGCACTTTACCGTTACTACAATAGTTACCGTGCCTGAACTTTTACGCAAATTAAACAATAATTTATATGAATAATATAATAATAATAATTTATATATATTTTATAATAGGCGCACGATTAAAAATACAAAATTATATATATATATGTATGTATGTTTAATTGTACGGCTACCTTGTAGGAATCATTACGTGAAATTTGGTTTAATATGTAAATATTTTCGTTCAATTTGCCAACATTTGGAAACAACTAATGGAAAGATATGATTATCAAAATAAGTGAATTCTCAGATAGCGAAACATTTGTCTTTTTTCCCTTATAATAATTTTATATTTTAGAAATATTTTATAATGCTATATTTGGAGGCTAATTATCATGTTTATAAATCTAATATATAATTTGCGCAATATGTATCTTATAATAGAGTATATTAAATAAAATAAACTTTGTCAGAATCTTTGAATAAACATAACAAATGAATGTTTTAATACTTGTGATTGGCAATCTATATATACTGTTGTGAAGTTGCACGATATTACAGAAAGATTTTACAACTTATATAAACATAAACGGAATATAATTTTCTTATTTACATATTTTTATTGAATTTACTTTGCCAAAAATATCGAGAAGCTCGTTCGTTATCTAAACAGATGTCTGTCTTGAAGAATATATTGATAAAGTAATCCTAAAGGCTAAAGTGTTCTTTTTCGTCAGGTGTCGCGCGACTTTGCAGACAACATAGAAATGGCCTGACGTCCGGTATAAAATTGCCTTCTTGCACCGATAATCTTGAAGTGGCACTGATACGAAAATTGGTTGGGTCGACACGGCTTTATTTGATGGCTCAAAGCGACAACAGGATGGAACAGAGCAACTTATAAGTTAGACCGTTAAAAGAGCAAGAACATTTATGCTCCACTTGTGTATTTGAATAATATGGATATACTTTATTCTATTCATGATATACAAAATGTGAATTGCGATAAAAATAAAAATAAGTGATTGGGAAAGTTTCAGAATTTGTTTAAGGAAAATTAGTCTTTCCTTTCATAATTAATGTTGTGAGAAGTGTTGAGTTTGTAAACTGTAAAAGCTAAATTCATAAAGTTGAACTGAATCTAAGGAAAATTATTAGTATTTTGAAGTTCATTAAATTTCGGGTTGAATATGTATTTGGTGCTAAAACAGATTGCTACACTATTTATAAATAAAAGATTTTTATTTTCTTATTAATTATAGAATTCACTTTCCTATTCGAGTTATTTTTTAATATCTTAAATGTTTGTGCATTTGTTCATACAGTGTCCATAAAAATTTCTGGTATATGTCAGAAACTGTATTATTTTTTATGAAACATTATTTTATTGAATAATATTTAAATCATATAAATAATATTCGCACGCATACACGCACACACATACAATAATGTGTTCAAGTTACTATTGCAATATTATTAACATATTAATGGAATATTATTACTACATTGTTATTATTAGATTCTATATGATGAAAGGCTTCCGAGCTTTAAAATACTATGTAATTAGTTATATTAATTAGCCCTTTATAACCCTTATGTTTATATTCATGTATTTATATTTATTACATTTTAGTTTACTGCACTATGTTATTTTATTAAAATTAAATGAGATATAACGGTTATGAATTTCCAAATTTCAGATTAAATTGAGAAACTATAATGTGTTACAATCTTTGTCTTTCTTAAGCAATTAAAATTCTGATTATAGAAGATTAACGACGTAGCATTACTGTTAATTTGCAACAATTTCTTCTAATTTAAAAATTAGAAAGGGAACGTAGGAAAATTCGGAAATATCCTTAGAAATTAATAGATTTGCGACAAATTATTGCGCTTCACTTCAAAAGATAAATCTATTATTATCTCACAGCGGTTTAATCTAATTAAAAATGAAAGGAAAAGAAGATAAAGATATCAGAAAATCCGAAAATTACTAAATAATTAACGAATGCATATTATTTACTTTCTAAAGAAACTAAACAAATAGATGAGATGCCATAATAATAATGTACCCAGGTTGTAGATTCTAAAATCAGCATTTGAAGATCAAACTAATTTGAGAAAATCGATAGAAAACGGTCTTTATCAGACATGTCTCAATCAGAGTTGATACGTTCGTAGTACCTACGTGGTCAGTCTGACGACATAATTGGCCATCCTGACGGCAAGCGTAATCCTTCTGCATCCAGTGAGCCAATTGAGAGCACACCTACGACTTGATGGGTTCTGGTTAAGAGCACAGCGTTGATAAATGGAGTATAATCAAGGGTTTGCATTTACTGTTGTGCGGCCCACTTAATTGCTTGTAAACTATAGGCCGTACACGGAAATGCTGCGCAGAGTAATCGGTAATCCAATTGCTTGCCAAGCTTCTATTTCCTGTCGCATGAATTGTTTCTATGCGAATGAAGAAAGCTCGATAACCTAACTACCCTTTAGAGTTTTAAGCGTTTCTAAGGTGAACGTAGGATAGTAAATATCATAAATTCTTTAAAAGCTTGAACACTTTATCAACGTAATGAGATGTTTTTACTATAAGATAAAATAATTTGTATTAAATAAATATATTTTGTAGAAGATTGCATCTGTGCATTTTTTTTTTTTTTTTTTGCAAAAACCGAAGCTTTCATCTTATGTAACATTAGGGAGGCGTACGTTAAGGAAACACATAACCAGCTAACATAGGAAAATTTCTTGCTACATGACCCATTTTCTTCCAAATCACTGAAGCTCTTTTAATTAAATTTTCGTTGGCTAAGTACTCAGTTAATATGCAATAGCGAATAAATTGGAAACATAATCTTTGTTTAAATTTTTTAGAAAAATAATTATATTTTGAATTTTGAATAAAGTGTTATTGAAAAATTATGAACATTGATTTTTTCAATCTGGATTCCCAAAGTCTTTTCTTTTATAAGTTTTGATAATGTGTTAAAAATCATTGTAAAAAGTTGTATTTTATTTGTTACTTTAGATTCTAAAACGATGTATAGAAATAGATGAAAATGGAGCAGAGATTTATTTAAATCAATTAAAAAAATTAAAGATTATGTACCTCTCGTACTCGGAATTTAAAAATTTTTCATCGAATTATTCAGAAAGATTTATATCTTCTGGATCACTAATAAACTAAAAATTATTTTCTTTGTCGTGTGTGACTCCCCTTAGCGGATTAAGCGCAGCGAACAGTACAATAGTAGGATATTGTTAGAAGAAACAGGAATGATTTAGACAGAATATTTTTACAAATGTAAAGTTGTATATGTATCGTGTAATTACTATAAAACAAATAAAATATATTTTATTTCTGCATGAATCGAATCCTTTCATTATTCTTCATAAAAAAATATTAGATAAATAATTTAATGATCATATTACGTTTATCTATCTTGCGTCTTTTGCACTTTTTTTGTAAAAAGTAAGATAGTACTCACATTCATTTTATTCTCTAAAAAAACCTAAATCATTGAATCAGAGATTACAGTAGATTGCACAGCAATAATTAAGAATTAACTTCAGCTTCGTGAAAACAATGAAAAAGTAATAACAAACACAATAAAAATGCAGTTAAGCATCTCCTTTAGTAAAGATATTTACTTGTAATATTTTAATCGAAGTAATCACCTTTCAAGCATCTTAGCTGATGATATATACGGTGTTCCAGTATTTATGGTATAAATGTGGAGCTACATTAGAAAATAAATCGAAAATGTGCAATAAATTTTTTTCATTTGAAGCTTCGTTTTTGAGAAAGTCGACTTTGAATTTCCTCCGACTATGCATGCACTTGACTATGTCGTGGTTAAACCTGGATTACTCTTATCGTGGTTATTATCGTCGATCACAATACAAACTATATGTCGTTGATTTATGAGTAATAATAAAGCATGTAATTCTTAAGATTTATTTTATTAATGGAGAAATTGTTGAATATGCTGGCCACCATACTGCATACACAAGTATGTTCTCCGAATTAAATTTTCATGCACGCTTTTCTACGTATTTTCGGTTTTTTGCTCTTCGTAGGCCAAAATGATCCTCGCTTTTAATTGTGGAAGACTTGTGTTGTCTTCGGAATAAGCTGTTGATTTAATATGACCCCATAGATAAAAATCAAGGGGTGAAAAATCCGGTGATCGCGGACACCAAGTTACAGTACCAAATATAATTTAATTTCCATTAAATAAGTAAATCTTAAGAATGACATATTTTATTATTATTCATAAACCTACGAATATAGTTTGTATCGTGTTCCATTGAACCACGACTTAGTGAAGTGCATGCGTAGTCGGTGGAAATTCGATATCGATTTTCCCGAAAACAAAGCCTCAAATGTAAAAAACGTATTCCATATTTTTGACTTATTTCTTCATGTGCAATCACCCCATCCACGGTTGTACCATCAATACTGAGACACCCTGTATTGATATAATATATATCTATTGATATAGAGGTATGTAAGGATAATTTATGTATGTTAAAAAATATTGTTATACAAAATTATAATATTCAATTGCGTGATACATATGTGTTGTTAGTAACAGTTTCCGTAAAGTACTTTTGAAAAAAAGCGTGATTTTAGAGAACGAACAATTTTTAAAGCTTTTTATTTCTAACATTTTTGTCTATTTGCAACCGGAGAAGAAACGTGACTTAGCCTAGTTATATACACTACGCTGCAGGAAGGTGAATTTTTAGACATAGTTGCAGCTGTGAGAAATATACCAAATGAATTATGACAAAACTCTTCTTCCTCTTTTTATGTAATTTTGTATACTAACACTTAATGAAAATGGTTTTTAATAGCCGTTTGACTGAAATGTATTAACAATAATCATTCACTAATCTTTCTCTCACTAATTATCTTGTATTATAGCGTTTGTACATAGTTTTATTTAATTTTAATAATTCGGAAATTAATGCATTCTTCTTATGCTTTATTACATGTTTTACTAATGCTATATCGACACTTTCCGAGAATAGAACTGTCCAATAACATATATAAACAATTTCAAAATTAAAAACTAATAAAAACTAAAGACGTATTGATAAGGGACGCATTAAAAATGCTTGTGTAGAGTGAAGATTATATCTTATTGTTATTTAATCACAACTGCAATGTCGTAAATACATTTGGCAATGTATTGAATTTTTTCTTTGGTTCTACTCATATATTACGGATTTCCATTCATAAAGTTTCATAAATCTTATGTTTAAACATCTTTTTTTATACACTTATATTTTCTACGTATTTTACATTTTTGTACTACCTTTGCGTACTACTGAGATAAAGATCCCGCGTATGTGAAATAAATAAGTAACAATATATAATACAAAATACTATACTAGATATATAAAGATTATATCACGTACGTGATATAGTCAGGCAAGAGATTATTCTATATGTAAACATAGTTAAAAAAATATAGTATACAATTGTTTTATTTAAAGTCAAATTCGAAAGTTCATTGGCAACGCGTATGCTGATTCTCTAGGAAATGAGATCTTAAATAGGGGGGTTGTATTGTACATTTTCGACTTATTTTATCATGCAGAATACTCCTTGTCCAGTTGCTTGCTCGGATTTAATCGCCATTGATCAAATTAATATGTACTTAATGAGCATTCAAATTCGATTTTCTTGAAAATAAAGGTCGGAATGAAAAAATTTTATTTTAGTTTTTTGACTTTCCTCTTTATGTAGAGTACTTTTTGTTCAAATATATCCTGTCGTGTTCTGTATATCACAATAGATAAATAGTGCCCTTTTCTTAAAACCGTTTTTAAAAATTTATCTCAAAGAACGACATTGTTTAGAATTTTTTTTTATTTCAGGTTTATAGTCGCACTGACTACTAAGATCATGAGCGACTTGGCAGAATTACATTTATATTATTTAGATCTGAACGTAATACTCTACGTAAAACGTCATAAATCAAACAAATACAATATAAATTTACTCACTAAAATTTAATATCATTATAAATAATATTTCCACAGTTGATAAAATAATTATGCGAGATTAAACGTTCCAGCGCTCTTTTAACTGAATGTACGTCTTTCGTTTAGCATCATTTGTAACAGATTTGATTAAAAATTTAAAAATCCGATCGTCAGCGATAAATTTTCCGCGTGCATTGTAAAAGCACACAAGCAACGCAATGCGTAGTATTTGTTAATTGTGTAGAGTAGGGTTTTGACATTGACATAAATTTTAATGGAGTTCTCACGCGCGTACGTGGGACTGTGGAGTGGCGATCAATTTCAAAATAAATTTTAATGAATTATACGCGTACGCGCAGTTAATTTTAATACGCGTGTTACGCGTATAATACAAACGCGCGAGTATCACGTGATAAATTTTACGACTGTTGATCATTATAATTATCTCTGAAACCGGTTTGTTTTCGAATGAAGTGTCCCGTATTGCGAATCCATTATTAAAAAGCGCCGAAACGAATCTTCCTATACAAATCTTCAAAATAATCGGGTAAATATGGAATCTTTTTATTACACATGTTCAATACCACTAGTATACACAATTGCTATTCAGGAATAATAAACAATAAATATATAACAATAATAGGAAGAAATTTTCAAATAGAAGTTTGATGTAAACAAATATAAATATATTTTCAAATGCATAAATAGTATAACAAAGAGGAAGTAATATAAAAATAATATTATACATACATATATATCATAAGATAATTAAATAATATATCTATATATAATGTAAAAGTATATGAGAAAAATATATGGATTTGAAAGGTATATATATATAATATAATATAATATATACCCATAAAGAATACAAAAGAATAATTGTAAAGAACATATAAAATTATTTATAGAAATTTCCACAAGCAATAAATATCCTGCGGAAGAAATTAAAGATATGTTAAATGAAGAATTTCATAAAATTTATTGAAATGTCGATGACGATATAAGAAAAGGCTTATACTTTTGCTTTCCAGAAAAACTGAAAAAAATACAATGAAGGACAATGACGGAAATACTAAAACATAACAAATCAATCTAACAAATATAAGAAATATGTTATACTATATTATAATTTGTATGTTTCCATGAACTTCTATGTATGTACATATGTATGTTAGCAGTTTAATTTTTCGAAAATCAACAATTACCCTCAATGGAGTCTACCCTCATTTGAGTGGCTATAATTAGAAAAAATAGATCTTTCTCTAAAAAAGTATTGACGAAATATTAATATACTAATGAAGTATAAATGGCGAATAAATACTGCTGTTAAAAGAAAAAGAACTATTGAAATATTTCGGAAGAAACTGCTGCTCACGACTATATAACCCTGATTAAATCTTCGATCAAATGGCATAACACGATTTATGTTTTGTTTCAGAAAACGAACGGCGACTACGATTGATTTTACGAGAACCCAAGTCGATATTGTGCCACGTCGAAATCGGAACTCGGCTCGACTACGATCTCATTTCATAGAGCCGACTTGTTTTTCCATCGTCGACGACGCAAAATTATTTAAAAAGAAATATCATTCCCAACAGACCATGACCACCGCATCGATCAACGACAACGTGGTCGAGATCCGAAAATTAAACCAATATCTCGGAGCCTTCGTAGGTGAGCTAACCTCTTTTTCATCTTTGTCAAATTCAAATTCCTAATACAACAATCTTTTAAATTGAAGAAGCTTTCGATCATCTATTAAAATTGTAAGAAATTTGTTTTAAATCATTGGAAGTTAGTTCTTGATTTGATTTGTCGAAACAATAAATAATTTTTTAAATTTCACAATACAAATGTCAGTTGTTAATTCTCCATCTAGATTTATTTGTATTATTAACTATTTATAGCTTTTATATTTCTTATAAAAATTATAAAAGAAGTTGGAAGTATTGTTTTCTTCAATTTTTGATTGTATGTACTTGTTAGTAAACTTAGATTTTTAAATATTCTGACTGACAGTTGTATTAAATATTTTGCAATAAACGAAAAAATAACGATACGAACAAATGATTAAATTATGTATTATCAGAATTAAGTTCTTTCTTATTTTTAAATAGATATTTTAAGAATCCAAACAATATGGTACCTAACTACGTGTTGGCATATATTTTGATATACCTCATTTGTTTACTTATCACAATTGTGGTACTTTGTATATTATACCTTTATATAGAAGCTTCTATGGACACATGTCTGTGAATTTCAAATAACAGAATCTGTAACTTGTAAAACGATTCATCAGATTGAAGAATAAGGAAAGATCATTTTTAAAAACTAAATATTTGGTCTTGCTAGAGAAATTCATAAAGATCTTATATTAAACGCATAATTATTTTATTGCAATATCTTATTGTGCATTTTATTTTATAATATTTTTCAACTTGTACAATATAACTTTTTTATTCGTGGTTCAAATTACATTTTTGATTTTTCATTTCCTTGAAATCTACTATTGTATGTTACAATATGAATAGTAATGTAAATATTTGTAAAATGCTGTCCGTATTTTCTTTTGAAGCTTTCTGGTAAAAAAAGCTATATAAAGAATAAGATGTCCCTTTATCTTCCACTAATAAATCGGTTTTCTTAATTGAATCGTCTGTTCTAACATTTAATACAAGAAATTCCATATTTCACAGTTTAACTCATACTAACTAAATAGCTCATTATCATACATATACCAGACGACTTCCAAGTTCGTTACTATACTGCAGACGATTATGCAAATTCATATTCTTGTAGATTTAACTAAAATAATAGCATCTAAATAAATATTCGCTTCATTTAATAACAATTATTAGTATGAATAATTTGCCTTAAATATTCCATATATTTTTCACATTACATGCATTTCGTGACATTTATATAATTTTAATAAATTTTGCATAAATACATAAACATCCGCAATCTGCTCATCACGCATAAACTTAACATATGCATGAGAACATCTGTATATGCTTAACCACCTAACGTCCGTTAGATACAACCGACTTTGTCAACAAAGGAAAACGCGTGCACAAAACATAGCACGTTGAGATAGTCTGACCCACTGTGCTCGTCATCCAATTTTCCCTTTTCTCCTCGACTCTAGAAAAATTAAAAATGATAAAAAGACACATTTTTCTTCTACGAGTGTGGTACTCGTCAAGATTCGCGAGTAAATTAACCGCAAAACACATAATTAGCGCGATGAACGGAAAAACAAATGGAAGAAAGGAAAGAAAACTTGAGAGACGAAAGAAAAGAGAAAAGGGGGAATGAGAGAGTTGAACATTGTATTTTTTGGTAAAATTTCAGCGTCCCTGGGCGGTTTTGCGCTTGGCATCTCACTAGGTTGGAATTCAAAGGCTAGTGTTGTACTGAGGAATTATTTCGATGCCACTGTAACTGAAATCGGATTGATCGGGGGCATTTTAAATGGTGGCATCTGTATAGGAGCGATATCGATGATGTTTATTGCAGGACGAGTCCCTAGAACGAAGATCATGTTCTGGACGATGCCGGTTCTTCTTCTCACATGGATTCTAATGATCAGCCATCGTGGACAGAAGGTTAGTGTGCGATGATCTCATTTCAAAAGTGCAATAAAGCTTACCCTATTACATATGATATATAGTATAATATATATTATTATAGTAGATGCGTATTCAGTCGATCAGTTTTGTGATACATATTGTACGAAATGGACATGGATTTAGCAAATTCTTACTGTTTCTTAGATAAGCTCTTATTAAAAATTCGTATCAATAAATAGAAAATTAAAACAAAAAAATAAAATGGTTTCTTTATAAGAAGGAAGAAGAAATTTAGAAGAAAACTATTGTAGCTTGTTCCAAAAATTGTAGAATTAATCAGATAATTTCTGAAACATATTTTTATATTCTACGTCATGAAACTAAAGGAATACTTAATAAATAAAATAGTCGTTCGTTCGAAAAATATAAGTCACCTATCCTTAGTCGCAAGAAGTCGGACGAGGAAACCAAATTGATCGGAAGACCAATGTGTACATTGTACAGATATTGCAGTACAACCATTTTCATTTATTTTGAACTTTGGTTCGCTCGTATATATACGATCGTATACGGACGGCGAATTAGGCACATCCGTATATCCGATATAACCGTAGCCTAAAAGAACAATCACTTTTCTGATATTAAATTTCACTTGTTCAAATAGACACAGAGATCAAAGATAGAGATCAAAGATAAGAATCAAAGATAGAAGTCAAAGAAGTTGCCAGTTTACTTTAATATTTAATTTCCAATAGTTTTTTAGTAGCTTGTACATAAATCTTCAACGTGAATTCTTATCATTTTCATTTGCGGTTATAGTTTTACATATAATAATAATTATTATAACAGAGAGAACCATCTGTCACTAGCAGACGTTCTGTTCGGATTTCAGAATATTCGGATAGCAGAAGACTAGTGTGTTTTAAAATTTTCCGAGTTTTATAAAAGTTAAGAGTTCATAATGAAATCTACCTGCTAAATTTTAGCTGAAAAGATATGTTTTAAAAAGAAAATATCTACAGAGTGGCCCACAATTTATGACGCGAATATAGTTAAGGAAATACTATAGTTTAAAATAAGATGAAAATCAATGAAATAAAAGATATATTTTGGAGACTTGTCAAATGTACCTGTATTTGAATAATTCTTCACTGGATGGGAGTAGACAATTGGCAGATTATGCTACAAATCGAAAAAAAGTCGAAAATGTAGAATGACATTTTCTCGTCTCGTTTCGTTTTCGAAAAAATCGATTTTGTCAAGTAACGCAAAACTTTGTCAGGGACGTGTACAATTTTTTTCCAAAATATAGCTCTAAATAAAACAATTTTATTCTATGTTTTTGATTTATTTTCACATGTAAAATAACTTCTTGCCGATTGCTCACTTTCATCTAGTAAAAAATTTGGCACATTCACGTGTACTCGAAATTTTCGAACTCAGTTTTCTTGAAAGTGAAGCTTTCAACGCAATTTAGCAATTCCTGATTTTCGTACTATTTCGAGTCATACTTGTAGAACCTACCGACACTGTTTATACTATAAATTAAAGATATTCTGTGTAAATATGTATGTAAGATTCTATTTTGTAAATTCCATTTTCTACGTTCTCTTGCACAATAATTTGCTAACAAATAATATATAAAATATTATAAAAAAACGTTAGCTCTGCGAATTCTTTGACACATTAGGATACATATTTTTGAAATGTAACACAATTTCTTTATTTTCATTTTTAATAAGGAAAAAGAAATTGAGAGATATCAAATATAATATTTAAAAAATTACGTACACGTGTATATTTACATGAAATAAAAGGAGGAAAATAATAGGTTTAATGTCATATTAATATCTTATATTATATTCTAACACAAAGTATTTCTTCGGGATGCACAAGAACAAAAACGCAATTGCGTCAACAGTATACTTACAATAACATAATCATAGCAACGTAACGTATATATCAATGGTGAATTATAATTATTCTTAATGAATAACGATACTACAGTACTTAATTATTATTCCAACTATACGAGTTGCATATTTTACAGTAACGTAAATTGAAGAATTAAATAACTTTTTAATTTGTTCAAAATAAAAGCAATTGCTATACATAAAACAATAATTTAGTGATAAGAAAGAATAAAAACTATATTATATAAAATGGAATACTGCATAGGCAGTGGCAAACATATGAATAGGTACTTGTGTTTATTTAACTGAAACTATATTTTGTACATATCTCATATATCAGCCTCTTAGAAGCTAAATTAAACTCAACTCATTTTTAATTTCTTGATTTCATTCGATATGTACGTGAATAATATTCAATTCTCAATAAACAAATGTTTTACTTCCATAAGGTTACTCATTTCAAAAAGATTTCGAAATAAATAATACATATTCATAATATATACATACATAAATAGTATATACAGGGTGGTTGGTAACTGGCGGTACAAACGGAAAAGGGGTGATTCTACGCGAAAAAAGTCGAAAATATAGAATAAAAATTTAAAAAAATTTTTTTTTTAATTAAAAAAATTTTTTTTTTTTAATTTTTTCATCGAGATAACGATTTACAGTGAGATCCGTTATAACGAGACGTGACAAAGTGCACGCGTACCGAGTGAAAATTCAAAGTCGATTTTCTCGAAAACAAAGCCTCAAACGAAAAATTCTTATTCTATATTTTCAACTTCTTTTTTCGCGTAGAATCACCCTCTTTCCGCTTGTACCACCAGTTACCAACCACCCTGTATATCACTGAAGATGTGTATATCAAATCTTTGTCTTATCATTCTTTTTAGATAACTTACAACAAAACAATATTTTTCTTTCAAACTTTTTGGGATATTACGTTTGCAATATTAGTAAAATTATGTTTCTAGGTTGTATTATTCCTTATTGGAAGATTTATTTGTGGCATCTGTGGCGGTGTATTCTGTGTTCTGACGCCGATATACGTGGCCGAAATAGCAAGCAAAGAAACTCGAGGGCGTTTGCTCGCGTTCTTTCAACTTCTTATTAACTGTGGCGTGATGTACGCTTTCTACGTAGCTCACGCAATCACTGAAGTTGAAACTGTGTGGAGGTATACGAATATTACACAATATTTTATCTGTAATAAAAACAAATTTGATACTTTTATAATTAGCATAATTTTTTTTTAAATTTATGACATCGTTACATTTCATTTATCAGTAATTTTTTATATCCATGGTTGTTATTACATTTGTGTCACTATGTTGATTCACAAATTTTTCAACAGTGTACTATCCCTGGCAATAAAGTTTCGATCACACGCGATAGTACCTACTTATTGTAAACCAGAAATACTAAAATTTGCATATAAAATATCAAATTTGATGTTATAAACCTAAAATGCGCGGGAACTTTAATCGGTCAACACAACAAATAATCAAAATTTTCATTTATTATCAAGAAGAAAATAATTGTTAATAAAAACTGGCACGTTTTCAAATGATTATTGTATATCACGAACGAAAACTCTATTCAGAATTACTCTTTTCCTCGATAATATTTTGTTTATTTACTATTTTCTATTGAAAGATAAATGAAAATCGTGATTTTTTATTTCACATCACCGAGTTAACTTTCATACGTGTTTTATTTTTGTACCGTTCTATTTTATATTTCATATGCATAAACTTTATATGTCTCATACACAAATTTCAGTAGATTTAGTTAGCTCAATATTGTTACGTTTGATTGAAAACTTATTGCCAGAGGTAAAATTAATTCTCTGCAATGCTATATGTATTTTCGACCAATCGCGGGGAGACGCAATCGCGAGGAAACACGCCAACGGGAGTCGTAAATTCCCGTTACGATTATAATAATCGACGCCGCGAATAGATCGATCCCCTGATTTCCGTTGAGATAATAGGGGTGGTTAAGGTAGTATAACGCTGCGATGAACAGGGTTATAAACTTTATATTTCCAACACTTATGGGGTACACTGTTGAGTATGTATTCAAGGAGAGTAACCTGGTAATGACATGTTGACTATTCTAGCGATGAAGAATAAGTAAAGTACAGTGACGATGCTGTAACGGAGGAAAGCTAATGTCTAACACACGGGACCATCGAATTTGTTGATAACACTTTTGGTTAGGAAAGTGAGGGCAGTAGACATTGCTTCTGATTGGATAAAAGAAGGTTGGTGGACTAGGAAGGGTCTTAGCCGCCCTCGATAGAAAGTTGCTAGTGTGAAGTGTCATACGTGAGAAAAAACTGACTTTCCCGTGTCAGCCGTAGTAGACAATAATCTTTAGAAAGCGATTTAGAAACAAGAGATATTTGTTCTGTCTGAAGGACCTTAGCTAGCAAATTACTGAGATTTATGATGGATCCTTGAGACTATTGAGGGTATGCAGTAAGGATGTGCGGACATCTGGTTGCCATCTTGCCCACGGTGTGTGGCCTGGTCTAGGTAGAGTGCCGCCCGACGTGACATCCTCCCCCCGTTACCCGTAGAGGGTACCGATCAAAATTCATGCAAAGGTAGAATTAATTGAAGCTGCCGCCCGACTCTTTGTTGATTGCTGATTGTCCGCATTCTGCTGGATCGGGTTGGCTCGATAGTAGGGCGAGCTGCGTGGCACCTCGATCCCCGATGCTCGTTGCCGGATGAATTGTGGTGGTCTGGATGAGGCCGTCGTCGCCAGGGTGAATTCGATGATACGGCCGTTGCGTTCAGGATATGTTGTCTACCTTATAGGTTACCTCAGCCCATGAAGTACCGTGGAACATCTCGGCCTAGGTGTCGTTATACATCTCGTCGATTTCACAACGGCAAGTGAAATTCGCATGTAGATGCGTTGTGGAGGCGTGAAGAAAGTCTATGGTTGATTGGGGGGCAAGGCTCCCCTCGCTGACCCATCCGTATCGCGTCTTCTTGATGATGCTTGGTGGTTGGACCGACGTGGTCCAATTATCCGCAAAACGCAAAATCAGAGACTTATCCGATGCAGTGATCTGTGAGCTCAGTGGACAATCGTTGAGATCCGAAGGGGTGTTCTGAAAACTATCGATATCAGTTAAGTGATTAGTCACGATGGCAATAATGTAGATATTATTTTGATTCGGGTCACTCGCAGGTGCGACCCCTCTGGGCCATGGAGAAGGAGGAATCTTCACGTAATGTCCCGGAGAATGAATGAGAATGTTCGATACGATGTTTATGGCAGGTGTTACGTATGACAGGACAAGTTATTAACCGTTGAAGTGTTGATCGAGGAACGCCTATTCCTAGATAATTCTATCAACGTGAATTTCGGAGAGTCTGCCGTAGGTTTCGATTCCAGATTGGCTTCGGTGTCCTTGACGTTACTCTCTTCGTTGTGAATTACAGTTACAGAGCATCGCCCATTCTGTAACGGATTCGGAAAGATCAATGTCTGCGACGGCTTGTCGCCTGGTGAGGTTTTCTCTCTCTGCCGGTCCAGAGAATTGTGCGGAGTTGTCTTCAAGGCGCGTGAAGACGATGAGTTGCGAGTTTCATGCAATGAGTCGCACGTGTCATGCAACGAGATCTGCGTGTCAGACGACGGTATCGGCGCTAGATTCGACGCGAAATTTTCCGTCGGCGGAGTATGACCGCTGTTGTCCTGGACGGGATTCAGTTCCTTCTGGTCCAGAGAATCTTGAGCGATTGGCTGATTCAAGGCGTTGTGTGGCCTTGAATCAGATTGTTGCGATGCTGACGATCTGAACGTGGTTGTCGTCAGGTCGTGTATAGGTGACACGTTGTGAGTGTCACGCGATAAGCTCTGCATATCGTGCGACGGGATCGGCGTTCGAGTCGATGCGATGTTCTCCATCGGCGGAGTTAGAATAGCGTTGCTGGTTTTACTTAAATTGTCGTTACGACCCTGAAAATAATTAGACGGGTTACTGCTGCGCTTGGGGGTCGACGGGGCAGCTGATCGCTTGCCATTCATGAGCTCCCTTATTCTAATGTCCAGGGAAACGGCAGCGTTGAACGCTTCTAGTTCCTGTTTGATGTTTGTTCATCTGGATCGAGTTCATCTAACTCTTATTGGAATAGGTTAAATCGTTCCAAACCATTCACAAGTAGAGCATGGTATGATTTTAAATATTCAACCTCTTGCATGTTGGACTGCTCGTATTTGTCGATGGCTTCCCTTGTGATCCTTGGGATGCCTTCGAACAGTCTATCGCGCTTTCTACGTATGCCGTTGGTCTTTGTTGGGGTCGGCATGATCATTAATGTAGTTAGATTGTAGTTATTCTAACCTTTTACTTATTGAATGTCCAACTACGGCGGGACGCTGCCTGGGAGCGTGTCTCGACCGATGGGTTATGCCTCTTCGAAGATAACGTTCCTGACGTTACTGACTTCGATGGAGTGATAACGCTCCGTTGCTGGTTTGATGTAAACACGTGGCACTGTATGGTCACTGGTAAGTGCACCTTTCACTGGCACGTGATCCGGCTCGAAGGACCATGTATTTTCGACCAATCGCAGGGAGACGCAATCGCGAGGAAACACGTTAACGGGAGTCGTAAATTCCCGTTACGATTATAATAATCGACGCCGCGAATAGATCGATCCCCTGATTTCCGTTGAGATAATAGGGGTGGTTAAGGTAGTATAACGCTGCGATTAACAGGCTTTATATTAACAGGATTAACAAACTTTATATTTCCAACACTTATGGGGTACACTGTCGAGTATGTATTCAAGGAGAGTAAGCCGGTAATGACATGTTGACTATTCTAACGATGAAGAATAAGTAAAGTACAGTGACGATGCTGTATCAGAGGAAAGCTAATGATGTGTGTGTCTAGCGCACGGGATTATCGGATTTGTTGATGACACTTTTGGTTAGGAAAGTGAGGGCAGTAGACATTGCTTGTGATTGGATAAAAGAAGGTTGGTGGACTAGGAAGGGTCTTAGCCGCCCTCGATAGAAAGATATTTGTTCGGTCTAAAGACCTCAGCTAGCAAATTAATGCGATTTATGATGGGTCCCTGAGACTATTGAGGGTACGCAGTAAGGATGAGCGGACATCTGGTTCCCATCTTGCCCGCGGTGTGTGGCCTGGTTTAAGTAGAGTGTCGCCCGACGTAACACTATATGATTCAAAAGTATTTTATTCCTTTTATATCAATATTTTTTACAACAAGTTTATTTTCACCCATTTTATGAAAACTCGTTCCATCGTAGTTGGTTGCGTAACATTGATGCAATTTTATTTTGCCTCAATTTAACACTGCGATAAGTAAAATTAAGTGGTTTATTCGCAATTTTAATTGACAAAGTTTAATTAAATCGAAGCTTAAATTGCACGATTATATAACGCACGATTATGCGAATTTTGCTATGCTTTACTGGTCAACGTTGGTTCGGAAGTGTAGTATTTTCGTAATATCTGATATTTAAAAACCTTTAAAAATATATGACTGTAAGATGAACGAGCTTAAAAATGTTGATTGATTTTTTTGTTTTTTTATTATTTGTTTCAAAGTTTATTCATGCAAATTATTTTTCACGATTTATGCAATTTAGTCGCAAAATATCATAAGAATAACTGTATTAGCTCGGAATATAACATATTATACATCAACTGATTCGTTAAAATATATAAGATATTCATAAATCACAAAAATATATAAACTATTTTACGGAAACTTGTTTTTATTGAGAAAATAAACAAGGAAATCATGTTGAAGTTAACCTAGATTTTTGTATTTCATTATAAATATCAGAGAATTGGCATACTATTAATAGAAAAAACTGTTAATAATTATTCTTCAATTATTTCAAATATTAAAAATACTAAACAAAATCGGTTTGTCAAAAACTTATATACGTTATTGCACAAGAAGAACTAATTTCTTAACCTCGTTTTATTAAAAATGAGTAGTTAATTGTCTGTTTCCTGATAATAATTATTAGGATTGATTAATTCGTCAAACAATCCATTTTAACATTGTCTTTTTGTTGGTTGAAATACAATCAATATATCTGGCACAGTAAATATTTCAGTAATAATAATTTTTGTAAACTAAAATACTAATTACCTGTGAACGAATCAATTAATTAATCAATGTCACATTTTTTAAAACGTGACTTTGTTAGAAATGTGTCCATAATTCTACTACACTAACTATTTTGTTCAAATTTATATAGTGACTCAAGAAAGGTTTGGAACAATTAACATCCAAAACTTTTATGTATATAACTGTGAGTTTTAAATAAAACATTTTTAAGGTTTCTTTTTAATTGTCGGTTTAGAGTTGCATCAACATCTCCAGTTACTAGCAACTACACTTTTAACATTTTTAACGTTATAATATGAGACAACTAGCATAAGTATATTGCTCAAATTTGAAAATGTATACAGAAGTTATAAAATATTTACTGCAAACATATATTTAGTAAAAAATTAGTACAGTACATGAAAATGCATCAGACATCTTAAGCACATAATAAGTGTTACAGATGATTCCATTAAATATTGTGTCGTATTAATTAATTGAATAATTGATTGTTTAACTACTTCGAGAATTTCTGCATTGCGTACGCTTCTAATAAATATTTTATAACTTCAATATACATGTTCACATTGGTTTCAAATTTTACCGATAATTATGATAGTCCTATCTTATTACAGTGCTAGTGAAATTTTAAAATGATTTGTGTAACATACGTAATATATTCATAGAAGTTTTTGTCAATGTTTAAATACTTTTTCGAGCCACTGTATATTCAGAAGAACAATAATAAAAACATTAGAAATAAATTCTTCCTGTTTCTTTCAAATTACTCCTTCAAACAATCCAAGATTTTTTCCTCTCAATCGGGACATGTTTTATTAAATGAAGGTTGATCTGAGCGGTTCGATTTCTCTGGGAACTGCATGTAAACTAATTCTTTTTCTCGTAAAGGTACAGCGCAATTTGTGGGCTCGCGTGTCTTTCGATCGCGCCAGTAAAATTATTACCTGAGAGTCCGCTCTACTATTTGTCGAGGAACGACGAGATCAATGCAGAAAAGTCCTTGAGATGGTATCGCGGCGATACTTACGATGTCCAGCACGAAATCAGCGAAACGAAGCGTCTCATTCTTGCGACTAGCTCGAAAAAGGTACAAACAATCGATTTCTTCTTATGTAAGCTAATCATTTTGTGGAATAACAAATGGAATAGATTGGGATCTATTTTTTGTGGAAAGTTGAAAATAGGCATAATCCGTTCCTCGTCTAAATTTTTTATTTTAGAAATAATAAATTTTAATATATTATTAACACATATAATAACATTATTTGATAGAAATATTTTGTTATTTGACTTTATTACATTTGCGACTATTTTAGCGATTCCATAAATCACAATGTATATACAATTAGTTAAAAATCTATATACAGTATTGAAAATTATAATAAAAGCGTCAGTTGTACAAATTTGTTTGGCATATTAATCATCACTTATATTAAAAACGAAGAAGTAAAAGAATATAAAATACAATGTTACAAATATTACTTGCATCTGTTCTATTTACATGAACTCATACAAATCAACTTCATATTATAATTAATATATTGTAGGTCAATGTCAATAGTGCTTACTATGTCCTTGGTGTTAATTGAAACAAGTACAAATTTTTAATATCACAACCTAATACGTTAAAGGAACCGCAAAACAGGACATGTATAACTTTTATTGTAAAAGTCTATTAAATATTTTACAACACAACATTTCTGATGTAGTTTCATCCTAAAATTTTTGTGAGGTAAATGTTTTAGCTTGTCCAATTGCTTTCATACATATATTAATAATAATTGTATTGATATGTAAATATACATAATATTGTCGAAAATATATACAATAAGTACGATATTAATTATCATCAGCAGCTTTTTAGTTCCTTTGATAAGTGAGATACTTTCATGATTAACTATTGTATATACATTATGTACCAAACACTTGTTTATTTCTGACAAGATATACAGTCACTTTGACTGCCACGCCGAAATCACATATTTCGCTCAGGACGCCACGGGAATATTTTTATTATTCAAAGCATATAATGGCAAAATAATAATAAATTCATAATGTAAGACAACATTTTTCCCTAATGGACCGTTTATCTTATTGGTGATCACGGGTGACCACCGTGGTGCCTTGGTAACAGTTGATAGCTACATATTATAACAGGGCTTCGTTTATTTCAACAAACCATTCGCATTCGTTATTTAGTTGTAAGCAAAACGTCCAGGATATAACGTTTAGAAGATATTAGTAAACAGTATTTGTTCATTCTATATATAATAGTAAGGTGGAGAGACAAGCGTGACATTTTTACGATTTCGATGAAACATTCGGGTAAATTGTAGAAGTCCGCAAAAAAGATTATGTTTGTAATAAACCAATGGTAGTGGTAGATTACAACAGAGGAAAATGTGCTATAAATTTACCAGATCAAATGATAGCATATTCTACATCATATAGAAAAATCCTCAAGTGGTATGTAAAATTAGCTTTAGAGTTATTGTTGAATACATCAATTTCAAATGCAATGAGACTGTATAAACAAGCAACAAAAACAAAAATCAAGGTGTCAGCTTTTAAAATGGCACTCGCAATGCACCTTACATAGTGCCATTCACCAGAGCCGTCAAATATACTTATTCGGCAAGGATTGCGACACGAAATGCAGAAGAAAGAAGGGCAAGCGTACCTGGCACGAAAATTTTGCAGAGAGTGGTATAAAAAAATGTTAACCAATTAGGATAAAAAATTGCTAAGAATCAGAGGAAAAAAGTAACCACCTATTGTCCAGATTGTATTGATGAGCCACATTTATATTTAAAGTGTTTTAACACAGTGCACTGCTAGATGCAAGATTTGTTCTCATTTTTTTTTTTATTGATATTCTAATAAAAATGTTTAATTGTTCAATGGGACACTTTTTATTCCAAAGCATCTTCTGTTTATCGGTTATATTCGATTTTCATTCAATTTTTACAATTGTAAGAAGTTCAAGCGCTCCGGCCACTAATGAGCACTGTGACGTCACAGAAGAAACCATAGCCGGTCATATATGACCAACGTGGCAGTCAAAGTGTTAAGAATACACACCAGGTTTTTGTCGCATTTCCTATAATTTAACAAAAAAATGTCTCTGAAAGAAAAGTTAATTAGCTTCGACTTGGTTAGAAGTTACAATAAAAAATGTTTTCCAAAATTTCCTTTTCCAATAAAGAGTCAGTCATCTCGATTTTTGCAAATTGTACTATGTATTTGTGATTTGATACAGTTGTAGCTAACACCAAGATGAATTCAACGATGTACTGCGCTATGACCTTCACATGATCTTGACTTCAGAAACTTTAATTCAATGATTAGAGACGCTAATATGGAAAATTATTTTATTTAAGCCAAAGTTTCTGAAGTCGAGGTCACATGAAAATCATAGTGTAGTAGATCGATGAATTCCACTTGGCGTCAGCTACAATCCTATCCATTTCGCAAATACACAGTGCCATTTAAAAAAATCAGGTTGATCTTAACTTTTTATTGAAAATGCAAGTCACGGCTAATTAATTATTATGTCAAATATTTTTTTCTTAGATTATTGGATATGTCACACAAATAGTTGATATTTTAAGACTGACTTTGTATATTAATCTCAAACAATTGAAGATTTTCTAATCTATATAAGACATCAACCATATATTTATGCGACTCAATTTTTACAATATCTTGCTTTCCAAAATTCCTAGATCAGTTATTCATATATTTTTTGCAATCTTTTAATTTCAATTCAGTCAATAATAATGAATCATTTTATTCATGTTAATTAATGTCCAAACATACTCGAACATAACACCAATCGCTATTTCCGACGCTAAGATTTGAATTGTTTCCAAATTATGTGCTTAATTACTAAGTAATTATTACTTGATTTTTTCGACATATCAGTTTAGCTTGAAGTTGGTAAGAAATCGCCGAGTACTTCGTTCCATCGCAACTTGCTTTGGAGTAATCCTGGCCCAACACTTGTGTGGCGTCAATATGATGATTTTCTACGCCCTGATCCTCTTCGACACCAGCGGTTCCGGTGAACTAACCGGAAGCGAACAGACGTTGGTCGTCGGTGCCGTTCAAATATTGGTATCTCTCTTGGCTGCGTTCCTCGTCGACGTACTTGGACGACGAATTCTCCTCACCCTCTCCTCCCTTCTCATGGGATTGTTCCTTATACTGCTAGGTAAATACCATTCTCAAATGCATAATGTAGCGAAATCGGAAATATCCTTGATAGAACAGCGTTTTGTAATTCATGCTACTCGAAATATCATAATCTACTAGCACTACTTTATAATTGTAATTCCATTCATGATATTTCATTCAGAGGGATAATTTTTCGGGACTTTGATTCTTCTTTTGTTGTAATTAATTAATTTTAATTGTTATTTCACTTAGATAAATAATATTTTTATTATCTTTAAACATAAGATAAATTATTGAAGTAACTTGAAATTTACTACTTACGTTTAATTTAGTAAACACAATAAAATAATTGCTTAAACTCTCCTTAGATATCTTTCACCATTCTTAAGGTATTTTACAAAAAAGGAAATAATGAATTTCTTTCGATCTTTCGAGAAATATCTGAAAAACGGTGAAAGATAGTTAAAGAGAGTTTAAACAGGAATTACATTGTTTTCTTCTATTTACTAAATTAAAAAAAAAGATTTTGAAACATCCATTATTTTCGAGTTAATCTCCCCCAACATCTCTTAACAAAATTTTTTCTTGCTATACATGCTGAAATACTTCTATCTACTCTCTTCTATCTGCTCTCTCTTCATATCTGTAAATGACTTCGTGAAGTTCATTTACATGAAAATTATTAATATTAAGTTTAATTATAACAGTAATAACAATTCCATTAATGAAATGAATAAATATTTGCATTTTATTTTTGTATATTTTTACATACCAAAGAGTTACATACGTAGCAAACGACAAAAATAATAAAAATAATTCTTTGTAATTGTTACAGTAATCATATTCCTCATAAAATTATTTGAATTTGAAACAAAGATATTCGCCATACCACGCACATTGCATTAAAGTCGGCGTTTCATAAATATGTACTTCATTTTGGTATAACCTTCTCGCTCCTAAAGTAGCAGAACTGCCACTGCTGACTACCGTTGCTGCCACAAGTTAAATAGAAACTATATGTATATGGAATTAAATATAAATTGGATATATAACATTCGCTGACACTAAAGTACTTAGTGTTACACATAAGTTGTTGAATTTGTCTTCAAAATGGCTATCATTTGCAAATAAACGAAATGTAACATTCTATTTAAAAAAAACTAAGTTGATCTTTTTTTCTCATTAATTTTTTTCAACACAATAAAACTATTTTTACTATACATTGCTGCCTGTCAAACTATGCAACTTTTCTAGAAAACATTTTTTCAAATGTTGTATTACAACGGAAATATTTCAGGTGATAAAGTTATATGCCCTGTATATTTTTTATTTGTTTCTTCTTATTTTTGACTCGAGAGAGATTCAGAAAAGATATCTATTTATTTGTCTGTAGTAAAGTGACATTGCCTTTAAAACATGATTTTGTCAAAAACGTAACAGCCAACGCAATTTTGTCATTTTTGATATTCTAATTATTCTTACTATTCTTATTTTGAAGCATAGAATTTCCGTAACTTTACCTGTGCCATGAATTATTGCACAGTATATACTTACTCCTTGATGTAGAATTTTCGACGTTATTTTACGTATTAGTTTTATTTTCATTGGATGCCATTACGCTTTATCAATACGATATCATATCGTAAATAAATGTCGAACTGAAAGAATCATCTAAAATTACTGAATCAAATATATCATTCTTTTCATTGAATAATTGAGAAATTTTCGATATATGTCAAAACACGAATGGAACTCTGAATAATATAAGTTTGAATGAATTATAATTTCACACTACGTTATTTTCACCGATCGATTCTATAATAATTACTTGTTCTAAATTAATTAGACCGATGCGTGATTTAATTAGTGATAGTTGCCTTGAATAATCGATGCTTATTACGTACATGTACAATTTCGTTTAAATCATTTTAGTCTATTTGGAATAAATATACAACTGATAAATATTTTTCCGTGTGATTTTATTTATTCATAGCTGATGGAGTTTCTTAAGAAAAACTGACTCGTTCAATGGTCGCATCTATGATGCTGGCTGGCTTCGGTCCAGCTTAAAATACGACCTCTTCTGCAATACTTCCGGAGCAAGCTACACAATGCGTATTAAGAAATCAAAATAGACCGTGTATCGATTGTTGATTCAATCGTTCATAGAAAATTTAAAAGAAAAACCGTATTTCAACTCTTTGACATAGAACAACAACTGTATTCTGTGTTGTTTTTGTGTCTATTATATATTTATTATACGTTTTCATCCTTTTGTGTTATGCTTTTATTTTGTGTATGCTATAAAATTTGTTCAGAATATTTAAATAGATGAAAATAATTCTTAACAGGAATGGTATTTAAAGTGATGGTTCAAGGTTGTACTCTTTTGTAATTAAATATCGGAAACAATAGAATTTTTTGCTTAAACACAATTACAAATTTAGAAAACAAAATATTACATTATTTTCGAAAATCTTAAATATTTGTATTAATTTTTTAAGATTAATTGTCCATTCTTTACACACAATTCAAGTATACAAAGTATACCATCAAACACCTACATGCTGATGAAAACATCCATTTAAAAAAAATATTCTTTGGATAGCCATATATTGTATTTTTTACCCTCACCGCAACTCATTAACGTGTTAAAGAACTTACAACAATTTAAAATCAGGATAAAAATATTCATTCTTTCCAAAAAGGAATATCTTTTATTCGACGTTTTCTATTTCTATATTTCTGTATTCTACATTTAATTCAATCATTATACATCACCATATTTCCAAATTCCGTAATCCAAGCGTACAGGATTATGTCAGACGGTGGTACAACCGAGTGGATGGATGAATTTACGTACAAAAATAAGTCAACAATATTATGTTGATTATTTACTCCTGTTCAGTCCGAAATTAGCCAAATTTAAGTTTATTCGTTAAATCTTCAAACTCTATTTTCTTGAAGACGAAACAATATATGAAAAAATTGTATTCTATATTTTCGAGTATTTTCGACTTCTTTTCTCACGTAGAGTCGCCCATTTGTACCAACTGTCTGGCATCATCCTGCATATTTCAATAGATAATAAATATACCCAACAATCAATATAAGGAAAAGCCCATTAATTTTATAAAAATAAAAAATGAAATATTGGTTTTATTATGGAAATATTATTTGCACTTAATTGGAGACTTATAAACGCTCGATAAACAACAATCAACAATTTAGATTCATGTAGGAGGAAAGCCATTGATTTTAAAGAAATACTTGTAATACACGTATCATAAGTTTAGAATGTGTTCACAGTATAGCAAATCATGAAGCAATTAAATGATACTTCTTTTTAATTTAACTTGTCAATACGATTCAACAAAAAACAATCAACAAGCTAGATTTTAGTATTTAAAACACGTATCGGTATTATATACATTTTTTAAATTCACAATGTGTCATACAGGATATGACAGGATATATGTTATAATCGGAGAAGGATTATTGTACATTCAAAAATAAATAGAAAATGTAGAACAAACTCTTTTTGGTTGATGCTTTATTTTCGAAAAATCGAGCTTGGCAACGCTTTATAGAAATTAGTATTTGAAGAATTTTCGAGCTCGATTTTCTTGAAAATGAGACTTAAATACTAAAATTTTATTCTATGTCTTCGATTTATTATTTTTGCACATAGAGTAACCTCTTTGCGATTGTGGAATTGCGTTCCATCAAATCCGACAAAGCTCATACGTATTTGACAAGTTTTCCAGTTTGAAATCTTAAAACGAATGAACCATTTTTATTTCAGATTTTCCACTTACTTTTACATCTAAAATAATCTCTTGGTTAATTGCATCACGCGCTCTGCCACACTATGCATATTATAATGGCGGAAAAAAGAAAGTTTATAAAACAGGAAGTATAAATAAACACCATGATTTTACAATATGAATTTATATTTAATATGGCTAATGAATAAATATAATACATACCTACTGTAAAATGGATGACTGTTCCCAATATGGTAACAAACTTTTAGTACAAAAATTACTAAAATTTATACCGTGTCAATTTCAAACTTTCCTTTGTCCGCCAGTATATACAGCGATTAAGAAATATATCTGTACACTGTTATATTTCTTATATGGTTTATATACTGATTAATTACGACCATATATTAAATTTTATATATTAAATTTCATATGATTACAAAATATTGATACCATAAAAATTAAATGTAAGTTGTGGTAAAGAAACGGTTCAGTGGAAGATAAGAGTATGTGTACATAAATTGCTTTTTGTATATATACAGTTGTGTTATATAAAGCGATCAAATGTATTTAATTTAGCTCAGCCTGATTGAACGAACCGTAACAAGCAATCTACAATCAACATTAAATTACCAATCGATATCTCGTTACTTTTTACACCCTTTCTTCTGTCTATTCCAGGTTGGTTCTTTAGCCTACGCGACGCTGACCCCGAAAATGACGACATTTACTTCTGGATGTCGCCCACATGGATCACTCTGATCTTTGCCTCGTTCAATCTAGGTCTTGGACCAATTTCCTGGTCTCTGTTAGGCGACACGCTTCCGGAACAACTGAAGACACCAGTGGTCTCCGTTGCAGTTGCTTTCGGATGGTTAATCTCGCTGATGGCCACGCTGACTTTCGACGAAATGATCATTTCCCTAGGTGGCACGAAAGTCATGTGGCTTTCTGCCGCCATATGCTGGTTAACAGGCCTATTCTGTGCCATCGTGGCTAAAGATAACACTGGCAAAAGTCTAATAGAAATCCAAGAAAACTTTCGTATCGAGTCTAACAGAGAACTAGCGAGAACCTGATAGTTGTTCTCTAATTTTTATTACAATTAGGATTTCTTTTAGTCGTATTTCGTATTTTGAATCTTGAACGAGGTGATAACCCGCCTTTTTTGTACTTTATTCAGATTCGGTCAAGAAATTACGTGTTTTTAACTATCTTTAAAGACATTTTGTAGTTAAAGCAAATAGAAATGGATCTCTGTATAATGGATTGCGGATTTTTATGCAGTTTTATAGTTTTAGGAACACAATTGAGGAAACGGAACTCAATAGATTTATTTCACCCATTAGATATTATTATGAGTACTATACTTCGGATATTTTTATACATATTTATATATTATATGTATTACTGCATCTTCGGATTTCCTATAAATGCATAAACATTCGTAGTCTGATGATTGGTTTATAAAAAAGTATGTATAATGGACACATAGTAATTATTGGTTCAAATAAACCGCAAAGACGTTACTGTTTAACTTGACTCTTTCGGATTATTTTTTCATGCCTTTTACACTTCCAATTTACTTACTCGTGGCCAACGATAATTTAATTTTTTTATTTCGTAAAAATTACTAAAAATATATGATTCTACCATTCTTATACTTTTTATAAACACTTGAAACAATTTCAATATAGAATATTAATTAAAATAATATTTCTCTATTTTTTATGATCCAAATTACGCAATTTTTTCTTTATTTCTGCTTCCTTTCGTTGTAACAGTATTTATACAATTTTAATAAAAAAATATATCTATTTCTTTCTATTCCTTTTTTTTTTCACTAAATTTTACTGAACATTCATCCAGAAGGACATATAATTAGTGGCGACCTAAATTACTTATCTGCCTCCTTTGACACAAAAAGATATATTAACTCAATCTTACCTTTACGAAACTTTCAGCAATAAATTCGGTAAAGTGTTAAAAGCATTTGCGCATAAACTAGCAAGAAGTAGCAGAAATACTGTGGAAGTGTTGATAATACACATGACGTAAACAATTCCCCCCATTTTTATTGTATTTTCTCTAGTTTCTACACTTCGAACCGTAAAATATTTCAAACTGAGAGAACTACATACCGTTACTTTGAACGCCGCTGAATCGTAAACCTTTGCAAGCAATTATTTGCTTGTTTGCTTGTAATTGTAACTTGCCATCGTTGGATTTCTTCATCGAATTTATTCAAATTATACGGTTCGTTTCAACGTATCCTCGTTCAGTTTTTGCTTTTTAATCGAAAAGAAAAATTAATTGCGACGCCAATACTACGAAATAATGATAATAACAGAAAGTACCGACATTGCAAATTGTAATATAAGAAAATAAACGAAAATGATTTTCTATTCGATACAATAATTTTATCGAAAACTAGTAAATTAAACAATCCGTAAAAAATATTTCTGACAAATTCTCGAACTTCTCGTCCAAGATTAACATATTGTAATCGATAATAAACTCGGCTTTCATTTTCATCTTTCAGTTTCGTTCTTTTGTTCAGCACATTATTTAGAATTGCAAAAATTTTTTGTTAGGCTCTCAAGAGTCAAGTCAAACTGATCAGCTTAACCTTTTGTTAATTTCTTAATTTCACTATACAAATACACGATTAATGTTTAATTTTCAAGAGACAAATAACTTATTTTCATAAACACTGTGAAAAAAGGATGACACAAATAATAATGAATGACAAGATGAATTCAAAAAATAATGTTTGTAACATCATTATTTTTCTGTACTTTTCAACTTATGAAGTTGATTAATGTGGCTCTTGAACGCTTCATAGGACAAAAAAAAGTATCTACAAAAATGCTGATCCTTATATCGTACACCTTATATATTTTCCATACTATTGTATATGCATTCTATGTGTTGTTGTGCTTTTAAATTTTCTGTAAATACATAATAACCCACAGTCTAGCAACAATCAGGCAGTACAAATATTTCAAATAATAGTAGATTCAACTACGTATTCAACGGTTAGTTTCGAATTATGATATTCTCGATTCCTGGTCTCGAGTTTGTCAGTCGTACGGTCTCAAAAGGTTAACGAGAACACTTATCGGGCTCTGTATCGAATGGAATGGCTTGCGTTTGTTGGCTGTCGTCCAAAAAGACGCCAAAGAAGATTCGCGGACGTATTTTGTTTCGGATCTGATATATTGCAAACAGATGCAACGAATCCTCGTGCAACCTTTTGACAAAAATAACATAGCGAAGGCGATCGTTCGAGTCGCGGAACGATTTCATTAATCGCCCCTTTTATATTTACCCCCGACGCCTGTAATTGACGATATGAGACGCAAGTTTTACGTCGAAATCTATATGTTCCGTCAGTCTCTTCGAAATATATAAGCGAGTAAAAAGAACTGAGAATGAAGCTATTTTTGTAAAAAGGAAATATAAATTAGAAAATGTTTCGTTTAAAATAATGGCTGGTGACTTTAATCGTACAATTAATAGATTACTTTTTGTTATTATTGTTATTTATAAAAAGTATAGTATTACTTATGATATAGTATTGCTTATAAAGATTGAATTTATAATACGAATTGCAAGTACCAGAAACTGTGATTAATTTAAACTCTATATAATTTGAAAATTGAATTTATTGATCTATAAGTTGCGGGATAAGTATAAATTTGCTGACAAAGACATTGAATGCAATAGATGACTTTATCCAAACCATAAATATATTTATACTCATAGAATGGTACGAATGGTAAATCAATATTGCTTGCAATGGCACATAGAACTTTGATTGCAACATGACTCCAAATTTTTACGTCCCATTCCTTTTATGTTTTCTTTCAATAGCCTTCTATTTCTCTCATATACACGCCTTTTCTATCCTTTTTATTTTCTATTCGACTTTTTTCCAATACAAGTAAAATATTAAATTTTTCAAAATTTAAAAAAAATTAATGCTTTATTATTGTTTTAAAACTTAGTTGTTATTTTAAATAAAGTGAAATTTAATTATACTTTGAAGCATTATTACGTGAATTTTTATTATGCCTTTGCTATTTAATCCTTTCAAGGTCGATTCTTTTAACTCTCTGAGAAAAATGATTTCTTGTGTGATATTAATTATAATGGCTTCGTGAGAGAGACCTAATGTATTATATTTTAAGCTGTTATATATTTATATTATGTTATAGTATGTTATGTTATATATTATGTTTTATCGGACACAGTTTACATTTCCCCTTTACACAATATCGATTTCGAGAGTAAAAAGGATAACTCTTACGATTGTCTTTCAGCTTATTGTATTTTTAAGCATTTAATGAATCATTCTAATACAGTTGTATTTCTAAAATATATTCAAATTTTCTTTCATTAATCCAAGACATTTCATGCTACACGCCGACAGTGTATAATCTCGTTCCTTTATTAATAACGAGTTTGCTGTTCAAAGTTTCTTTGTTCTCGTGTCTCTATTTCTTTCAAGATTGATGAAATAAGAAGAAATTGTTTGATGCTAGAAATACTACACTTTCCAGGTTTCTGATATTCCTTTTCTTATACCTTAGAAATAAAAGCTAGGAAATAACCTACTGTTATTTTAAACGACATACGAAAACCAATTATTTCCCTTTAAAAGTCAAAATCTTTAATAAGAATAAAAATTTTCATCAATCTATTAATAGATCCAAATGAACTAACAATCTTTCTCGAACTAACAAAAGTCAAGTTTTGTTGCATTAATCATAAAATAGAAATGAAGGAACATTACCGTTCGATAATCAATCTTATATTAAATAGGCCTTTCATTTTTAAGTATATAGTACACGTGTAGTACATATGTAGTATAAGTACACCATAGCACAATCTTCATTCCTTTAAGCGTAAAATATAAAAAGTATGCAAAACCTTGAAGGTTTAAAAACTTTAATTTATTCACCGACTTCTTTACCAAATTTCGGCTAAGATATTAATATAGTTTAACACAAACGAGATACTAAATAGATCTATCACCATACATCGTTTTTGGTTTTAAACTATTCAAATTTTAATTTTGTCGATTGAATCGGTCCAAAATGACGTATAAACGTTAATTACTTAACATATCATCTTGTTTTTGAATTATTGATTAATATTCCGTTAATATCTGAAATGCAAATTAATTGTTTTTATTACTTTGTTTGATCAAAGTCTAGAGTACATTATTATCCTTAATTATATTATTATCTTATTACATTTTAATAGACGCTCTGTGGTTTCTGCAATCTGTTACAGAATGCTTCCTATAGTAAATAATCGATTTGTTTCATTGCTTTCGATATTTTGTTTCGTTCCCCTAATTAATTAATTTAACTTCTTTAAAAATCAAAATGTAAAATAATCCTATTATTTGAAATAAAAAACTTCGAATTAAATTGCATTTTTGACTCACCTTGAAAAATTTTTTTGCGAGCAGATATGAAATTTTACACCGTTGGATCTGAAACGAATGAAACAAAATATATTATTATCAACCTTTTTCATCATTGCAACAATAGAAAATTAATTATTCTAAATTATTATTCTATATTTCAATTTTGACAAAGAAAGAGAATAAATATCAGGACAGTACATTATTGAACAGTACTGAAGTTGCTATTTAAAAATATATAAAATATTCAGAAAAGAAACAAGATGCATTTTTTTAAATTAATTATCTGCTGTTACTTTTTATAAATACATTCAAATCTTCTATGACTTTCACTTCGAATTTTATTTATGGCCGAGCTTTAATTAATTCTTTCAATTTGCTTTGTTTCTACATTATCATTAATCTCATTAACGCTCCTAATTTATTTCAATTTCGCATTACCGCACAAGCATTTATATTCGTTCTGTAATTAATTGTACTGTTCAAAAATACGGGAAACGTGGCAGAAAGAAGATATTTTCCTTATATTTAGCATGCATTTCACATTTATAGAATTATTCGAATATGCATCATTATAGTAATTTCTTTGAATCTTCAACACTTTAAAAATTCGTATAGATCTGGTCTACGCATATGAATCTAATACACGACTTAAAATTAAGGTAAACTTGATATTGTTAGTAATTGATATAATCATTGCAATACCAGCAAACTAAAGAAATAAATTTTACACGCAAATATAAAAAGAAGAAAATGATAAATACGAGGAATTCTATTGGACAATATTCTCTTAGTTGAGGACAGGTTTGTGTAAATGGAACTATAATGGTTACCTCATAATTATTTCATAAGTATTCAAATTACACTGGAATCGTATCATGAATAAATGTTTTTAAGTCGCTTAAGTTATTATTTTTAGAATAATACTAAATGATAATTTTTAATTCCTTGATGTGTTTACACAAATTGTGTTATTTTAATCTAGAATTATCGTTTAAAATTTAAATAATAATGAAATTATATTATAAATAAATAACTCTTAATTATTCAGTTTATTATTTACACTAAGTTATTTTAAAAGGTTGTATGTTTCACTCTTTAAATTCTTTATATTTGAAAATAACGTGAAAATTCGAAGTGGATGAACTTGTACATTGTATTAGATTGGTAACTAAGTGATTGCGGACTTTGTCAATACCTCCTAATGACAAAATCTGCAATCACCTATTTGCCAATCCAATAGTAACATTGCAGTATATGATGTAAGAACAAGCGAGGAAGCAAGTCTAAAAAATTCACATGACTGCCATCGTGTTAAAGAGTTACATCTGAAACATTTTCCAGCTCCGTAACGGGAAACAGCACATCCCCTTGAAAAATGTATCGGTTATATCGCTCTTTAACCGGTGTCCACGCTCCGGGCCGTGTTCAGCCAAGCAGAAGTAATCGGCAGACGCAAAGTCAGCATTTCTTTACGTGTCGTGAATACTCTACTTTTCTTTTGTTTTCCTTCTGTTTACTACTTACATGTGTGACCCACTTTTTTTCCTCAACTGTAATCCATTCATCTTCGCTAACGGTTTGTGAATTTTTCTAGGCAAGAGTTCTTTACGTTTATATGTAAGATATAATGTCTGCCTGTCTTTTCGGATATTCAGCATTTCTATAAAAATTTAAGAAAACCTTTCGTTTACGATTGTTCGAAATACAAGCTACTAAACCTAATGTATAATCAACAATTCAATATTCTAAATACATTAATATGTGACATATAGGTAATGTTGACTACATACTACTATTATTAATCCTTTCCTTTTTTGTTGAAATTTTGTTAAGTAAAATTGTTAAGAAGTAAAAATTTTTTCAAGGAAAATTAAATGTAAGATTTTGTTCAGACTTTGGATCGTGAATCGGTCTACGGAAGATCAAATACCATTTCAAGATGAAAGTTTCACCTTGTAAAATAATCTAATTCAAATACGATAAATCGATAGTACGTAATCCAAGTGAAACGAAAGCTGAGGATCCCGCTTAATGACAAATTTTGGTATTACTTATACGGAGTGTAATATTAAGTTTCGAGGATGGTGGTAGCATGATGATACTATCGCATTCTCACCGACGTTGTTGCGTCAAATTACGAAAGTTCCCCTATAAAATTAATGCTGCGAACGCGATCATTGTGTCTACCTATGGCGAACTATGGAGGGTAGGCTTACCTCCGACGGCGTCTTTAAAGTTCTACAGCCCGTGTAATTAAGAATGTTGAACTTCCCGTGAAAGAGGCGGCAAACTTGCATGAAGGCACGTATATGTAGACTAGGACGTTTGCTTCTTACCAAACGGTTCTTTGTTCTTTCATAGACTCTAATTATTCAAGAACCTCGTTTATTCTAGAGAAATATGACAGCTTGATCTGCCCGATATGTATATTTTTTTATTTTATCCCTCTATTGTACCCACGAATAGATGGAGACATGGAATATTATAGGATGAAACTAAATGTTTCACATATGTACATTTACTCACGTTAATATTCAGATATAGCATTATCTTTGTATCTTGCTTTGTATAAGAGAGGATAAGTTAAATATCGTATTGCTGCTCTACGAGGATATAACTCATATATCGTAGCTTAATTAGGTAAATAATGTTTTTTTTAACAATAATGTTTAATTGTACAATTCTACAAAACAACAAATACAGACGTAGTGTGCATGTTCGAATATTAATATGGGTAAGCGTACAGTATTCTTTTGCAAAATTAAGCTAATACTGTTACTAATGAAATTTAAAAAGCCATAAGTTACAAATAATTCATACTAGTAAATTCCCGTGCATAAGATTGATGATAAAACATTTTTGTTGGAACATTTTTTGTATTTTTGTTCATCGTAATATTTAAAAAAAACAACATGACCTCCTACATACAATAGATATTATATTCTTACATATACTGGATTGATGCATTTTTATTTCCTCTGCAAAACAGGTATCAGGGTACCTACACATAAGGTATCTTAAAATTGTTAATTTAAAAGTTATTACAATCCGAAATTTACTGAATTATTTCGGTGTAGTGACAAATAAAAGTAAATCTTCCATACAACAATCTAAAGGAGATAATAACGTGCCTAACGTGGAATGAAGGATAATTGAACCATTTGTTGTCATCTTTACATTTGCTAACATAGTGTGCTAGAATAATTTCGTAAATTACAAGTCGTAATAAATTTTTCAATTTTTATTATATCAATTTTAATAAAATATTTTTTATTAATAAATTTTTTAAATAAATTTTAAACTAGTAATTTTTGGCATATGTACCTCATTACTTATAGGAGATGAAGATATTTGTTGATTGATATGGTTCAATGATCCTTCATTCATATATCACATATTGCTCATATATTCATATATATATGTATAATTACTATTATGATACGCTGATTTCGAAGCATTAAATTTTTCTTCAACATTTGTTTCTGCCTATAATCGTTTTAAAAATATCGCAATCTTAAGATTAGCTGCACAGAAAACTATGTATAAGTTAATCACAGTAGGTATCAAGATAAACCATAGTTTATGTGATTTGATTTAACACCTATTGTGTAGGATGGTTAAAAGATAGTGGTTTTTATAGGTTCTTTGTAAAATTTATTCTATATAGCAACCCATGTGTAGTGCGTTAAAATATGCTTAATTAAGTAAAATTATGCAGAGATATACAAGAATATAAATAAATACTTAGATAAGCCGGAATATGTTGTGAAAAAAATATTTCACCTATTTTTATGGCTGTTATATATTTGATACGCGTATAGTTTACATATTTAACGCATTGCGAATTTTTAAGTTACACGAATTTGCATATCTTGACGATAACATAAATTCACAAGCGCGTGAACATTTCCTATCTTTTACGAATAACGTTATGCTCACTTCCTAAGGTGTTCTTTTCCCGCAAAATGACGTCAATATATTCTATAAATAAAAATAAGAAGAAAATGTCATGTTAAAATAGACTCATAAGAGGTTTATTAAAAAGTTATAACAAAAATACGAAATGACAATAAATTAGTTTTAACAGATTGGTTTTGAGTTATAACGGAATAAATCTCAACGATAAAGGTCGAGGTAGTTTGATTTTTTGGTATCTAAGATCACTAGATATTACGCCACCAGAAATTTACATATAGAAAAATATTTCAACACCTCAACGTTTTATTGGACAAAAAGTAAGCCCGATAGTATTGCGTATTTTTACTATAACTTTTTCATAAAGTCTGTGTAAGTTTATAACGTTTTATTTTTATCTTTACTTACAGAATATCCTAACAATGTTTTATAAAATGAATCTGACACCCTATATAACCTCTTGTATTCCGAAAATCACAACCCTATGCAATTACATTAACAGTCCATTAATATCTATATCGTTTAGGCTTTATAAACTCTAAATGGAATTCATAGATAATATAAAATAATAAAGATTGTTTAAAATGTTCTTTTTCTATCAAAATATACAGTTTGATAGTGTTTTGAGAACTGGAAGTTGTTAAGTTTTATTCTCGATCGTTTATAATTTGTAAGTCAATAATTTCGAAAGAGTCGAAGGTAATAGAATCGGTGATCCATTATTTTCAGGCGAATAAACTCTTTTGCATTGAACATTATAGCCAATCATGTGTTAGCATTATAATGTTAAAAGAAAAGGAAGAAAATATCATTTTATTAGTTATTAAACTCTGTGAGCAGTGACTGTCAATAATGTTCTCTTTTGAAATCTTCCGCTTCATTTTCCTGCTTCACTTATTATACAATACCTCCTGTTTCGTGATAGAAAACAAAGGAACATGCAATCCATGAATTTCTGAGAACGAGCTCTTCTATTGGCTCGCTCGGAAAGTTCGTTCCGATTTTTAAAGAAAATTTAATTGCAGCACATTTAAATTCCGATATTTATTTATTGAATTATATAGGTACTAGTTTGTCCTACAACCTTTCTCTATCTTTCACGTAACTTGATGAGTCCTTCTTTCCAGAACCTCTCAGCTTTTTCGAAGAAAAACTTTTCACTGTGATTTTTTTACGTCGTTCAAAGAATTAAAGTTTTTGCTATTAAGTGAATTTTGTAATGACCTAAATAAGTGAAAATCTGAGGGTACAATGTCTGGTGAATACGGTGGGTGTGGTAGCACATCCCAACCAAGCTCCAATAGCTTTTGTCGGGTAGTCAAAGACACACGAAGCTATGCATTGTTCTGATGAATCACGACACCCTTTCGATTCGCCAGTTCTGAACGTTTTTGTTCAATTGCTGTCTTTAATTCGTCTAATTGCGAGCAATACTTTTCCAAATTTATCATCTGGTTATTTTGTAGAAGCTCATAATACAGGATTTCCTTCGGGTCCCACCAGACACAGAGCATAACTTTCTGATGAATACTGGCTTTTGAAGTGGCTACTTTTGTGGCATTTCTGCCTTTCCGGCATCAAATGCCTATAGTGCAATTTGTTTTCTTCCGTATTTAAGAACGTATAAAACTAACAAAAGTTAATGTATCCTAATCAAACTGTTTTCTAAAGATGCCTAAAATATTACCTTTTAGAATATGTACACATATCATTTGTTCTCGATCATTCTGATATATTCAGACCTGTCCTCCTAAGCCACCTACCGAAAATGGACACAAACTTTCCAATAGCGACCCAATATAATACAGTTTCATACTTTACATTTTTTATCAATTGTGTAAGTTACTAAAAATTAAATGTCTTAGTATATCACATAACTCTTTCAGTTCTAACGAGAGAATATAGTCAGTCCACACGTACTGATTTTAGCAAAATTTGTTTGAGAGCTAATTCAAAGAGAAATGTTCCGTTAGTCGTTACTCACAGAGTTCAATGAATAATAAAATGGTACTTTCTTTTCTTTATTTACAAGCATCGATATTAAAGAAATAAAAACAACTTTCGAAGTTAAAAATTAAAGGATATCTTTTAAATATCTTGAAAAATGTTGATCGTAGGAAAAAATTTTGTTGAAATTTTTTGTGGAAAAATGATATCCTGTAAATTTTTGATAAGAAGTAGCTGTTTAAATAATATATATCAAATTTGACCTTTAGAAACATGTTTTTATTTTCTTTGTCAAATATTAATTGATTCTTATCCATTATGTTTGAAATTTCGTGTGCGAACCATGAATGAAAATAGGCAATATGTGTATTTTAGATTTTTTGCTATGTGTCGCCCTGGATTAGATAATTTTTTTCTAATTATTCTAATATATTTCCTATTAAAATCTTACAACAAACATCGAATGACAAGTATTTATATGATACGCGCGTGCGCGCGCACACACTGAACTTGTAGCAATCTATAAATTTCTTATAAATTCATAGCCTTGAGAGAAGTAATGAAAATTAAAATTATATTTCTAATAATCTCAGAAAAAGGAGATAAATATTTCAAATATTAGAAAATAATATTATAATATTTATTTATCTCGATAATTCTAATGCACAATAATCGTTATTAAAGAAAATCAAAATTTACGAAATGAAAGAAAATCATTTAATAAAGTAAAACAATAAGTATTTAAAATTTATTTTATTAATGAATTCTCATATTAACATACAGATATTTATTTGCGTTAGATTCCATTTCTACAAAGAAGATAATTTTTCCACTTTTTTCGTGTTTGGTAAAACCACAACACTTTACTTGCTTCAACTTTTCTAATTACGTAAAGCAAATTAAATTACATCTACTTAGAACAAATTTATCGTTGATTAAACTATTCGGTATCGATCTTTGATGGAGTAAACACGCAACGATTAAGTATAGCAATTACCAGCAAGGATTTATCAATTTCCGCCCGACAGTCGTTCCGGAACGACATTTCATAAACTTTCATCAGATCTCGTGGTTCGGTGTATCCATCCATTATGATATGAATACTGAAAATCGCTTTCAAGAACTTCCATCAAACGATTCGACATTTTTTCGTTCAATTGTTTTACGCGTTTTATGAATTCTACAGATCACGTCCGTTTTACGTCGAATTGCAACGAAGTAAACGTTCGCACAAAAAAGAAAGAATTAAAGAGTACTTGAATATGAAGGAAAAAAGAATGAAATTTTTATGAAATGTTCATAAAATGAATGAAAATGAATGAAAAGTAAAAATGGAGAGGAAATGGAGGTGTATGGCTGTTATGATCATCTTATGTAACATTATATGAATTTTGTACAAATATTTTGTTGAAAATGGCAACGTGAGTTCTCGTTCGGCATCTATATGCCAACGGCTAGTTACAAGAGAAGTAACTAGGGGGTGTTGCTAGACGCGGTCGATAGACCTGATCGATAGTTTTTTTAAGACTTCCTTGTGACGCTTTCGCTCGGTCATTCATTCGTTCGTGTCCCTTCCGAGTGTGCACAATAAAGGTTTTTCTGCTCCAAGAAACGTGGTGTCTTTTTATCCGAATAACGAAGTAATAACTAATGCGATCCTACCTCCTAATATAAAAATAACAACATATTTATTTAATGAAAAATTATTATGCACCGCGAGTAACCATCTTAAACATATAATAAGCGTTAAAGATAATGATGTATAATGGATAATATAGTGGATAATATAGTGGATAATATAGTCGATAATATAGTGGATAAAAAGTGTCTCCTATAACACGCATAACATATTCATAACAGGTTCCACAATTATGATCTATCGCATGTAATCATGTTTCTGTCTTAATAAAAGTAATCATTAATTTCATTAAAAACACTGGCAAACACTTTCCAAAAGCAACAAAGTCTGACACGATTTTTTTTAATTGGTTTAACAATATTAGTTAGCGCGATACTTTTACATCGTGTAAACGTATTGTGTTCGTCTTTACATATAAGTTTCTCAGAAGACCAACTGGTCAACTCCATTTCAAATCAATTTCTCAATCTCATTGTCCAACCGGTTGATGTTAAGATATTCACACGATTGATGTTCGATCCGTAAAAAACAAATGACTTACTTCCATAAATTCATTGTAAGGAGATGATACAAATAATAGATAATAAAGTCCAAGATAAGTTTAAAGAATAATTTTTACAATATAATCACCTTTCTATATTTTCCAATTTTGGAGTTGATCAATGTCTTTTCTGAGTGGCTCATCGTATGTAAAGCCTCTTATTATTTTGTCCTACACTGTATGTATATCTGACACCTGTCCACTGCATGGTCTAGTACCCTACCGAGAAGGTGAGTTCAAAGCGTTTCCTTAAAGGGGTGGTTCGAATCGATCCAAGCCACTGGCGTGTGTTCAAAAGGCATCGTGTCGTTCACTGGCAAGAATTAATTTATCGTTGGGTCGAGCACGCACGCGGCTCCAAGCGATTCCAGCATCGCGCTGTTGGCACGCCTCGTCATTTACCCTCCTCGAAAGCCCATGAATTTATCGAATCCTCAGCTCCCGACGTGCCACGAATTTTTCCACCTTCGACCAAGTTCTCGCCACTGTTATTTAGCTCCCGCTCCGTGCTTCTTCGTTGTTTGTTTTTCGAATGCTGCTTTTCTTGTTCCATCTTGTTCCGTTAACTAAAAAGGTTGAGTGAGTCAAGTTTGGACAAGGAACGTGTAACAAGGGGCAAATAATGGATTTACGGGTCGATTGAGATTTTAGGTTGAGAATGAATCGTTTAATGAATTTAGAGTTTGTGAATAAAGCGATCAAAGTGGATGGTTTAGCAAAAAATGAAATTTCAACTACCCTATTTCTATGGATGTCTATAACTCTCACGATTTATATATTCTATAAATTATACATATATTCTAATATAGGCCAGATAATAATTTATAGATTCGAATGCATTAGAACTGTAATGTAAATTCATAATCAGGCATAGGCACATTTTATTTGGAATGAAATAAAATGTAACAATGTAAAATAATTAATTATTTTGCTATTATTTTACTATAACTTCATTTTGCGTAAAATTCAAATAAATCATTTTGGAATGATTTCATTCTTAAATTAATTAAATCATTCAGATAATATAAAAAGTAACATAAGTAAAAACTGACATAAGGAGGTTGTGGTGAGATTATCTGCTATTTTATTTAGGTGTACTAATTTCTACTTGAATTTTTACAATATCAGATTCTCAAAATAATATACTCAGAATTGTTCTTGAAAAATATCCATATTATGGTAAATTTGTTTCTGTTCGTGAGGCACTGTAATGTAACTTGTATTTCTGCCGCAATGTAAAATGTTGATGTAAAAGCATTAGAAACTATTTAATAAATTACTTAAATCAAAATTTATTCAAATACAAAATAATGAAATAATGTAGAAAAAGATCATTTCATATTCACAACTAGTTCAAAATGATGTATAGCTAAATAAGATAACATGTTATTCAAATAATCATTTTTCAAATATATTATATAAATAATGCATAAGCTTGTCCATAATACTGCTATTAGAAATTCTAGTTTGATTTAGTTCCCAATTATTCTTAGCATTTCCTTTTTTGCGGAAAAATCATGTTTTCTGTATTTGCCTAAGTCTATTAATATTTGAATTGTGAGAGATCTTTTAACATTGCTTACACTGTAATGGAAAAAAGATTCGCGACCGATAAAATTTAGAGCATTTCTAATTCTTACGCTGGTTTAATAGAACGCCCACTGAAACTGACGCCGACGAATGCAAATAGTTGAAAATAAAAGAAAGAAATAAATGACTGACGGAAATTTGATCTAGAAAATGACATTCTGTGCTAATCTGCTCCTCGCATCTGTCAAATCGGATTAAGTCATAAAGTTGCTAAATTACTATTTCTTAAGTTATTAATGGAATCCCCAATAACTAAGAATGACTAGTTACCCGAAATTAAGAAGAAAGTTGTCAATGAATTTATTTGAAAAATTTGTTAACGTGCTCTTTTAACACTGTATGGTATTTACATAGTTTTTATTTTTTTCTTTTATTATTATTTCTATTATTATTATTATTATTATTATTATTATTTATATGTATTATTATTTATTATTATTATTTCTCTATATATATACATATATAATATATGCAAGGTGGTTGGTAACTGGTGGTACAAGCGGAAAGGGGGTTATTCTACGCGAAAAAGAAGTCGAAAATATAGAATAAAAATTTTTCGTTTGAGGCTTTGTTTTCGAGAAAATCGACTTTGGATTTTCGCTCGGTACGCGTGCGGTACGTTATAACGGATCTCACTGTAGATCGTGGTCTCAATGGAAAAATTAAAAAAAAAAATTTTTTAAAATTTGTATTCTATATTTTCGACTTTAGAGTCACCCCCTTCCCGCTTGTACCGCCAGTTACCAACCATATATATGTCGGAGATGAAAGGACACCGGGGCCTTCCCCTTGGAATTCTTCGGAAAATCCCCAATACTTTAGCCTGTATAATTTAACTTGATTATAATTATCCGAGATTTTGTAATGGTGAGCTTAGGCTCGGGGCGACAACTAGTCGCCGAACATAGCCGCGGTTACGGGATGAACGTTTTTACCTAATAGAGGCGTAGAGTAATCGTATAGCACTCCTTAAAAAAAAATAGTTGTAGCGACACTCGACAGTAAACATTCCAACGGTTTCTGTCTCGTGGCTCGCCACACACAGACCCTATTCTTTGGGCTTGAAGATGATTACCAGATGTCGATGCATCTCTACAGTACATGTTGAGCTAACCGGAGGACAAATTACAAATTTTAAGATTTAGTTAACTAAAGTCCTTCAAACAGACAAAGTCTTTGTCCCAACTAAGGGAAGATAGGGGAAATCTATTTTTCTCACGGACGACGCCTCCCACGTCAAGGTTAGCATCCTTCTTCAACCACCAGAACATAGAAATTATCCAATTAACAGGAACTTCCAGTTCCCTCACTTTCCGAACGAAGGCTTTCCTCGACAAATCCGATGATCTCGTGTCCTTAAACACACCCCGTGATAGTTTTCCTCTGTGGCATCATTGGAACGGGAAAGGCATTCTTTCTGGCGACCTCATCGACTAAAGAGTAACGTCTTTACAATCAGCAACTATTCAGACTTAGATTTCGTGAGAACGTTCATCTATCATCCCGTTGACTGCGGATTCGTTATCGAACCTAAGATCATTGTCACTAGTGCCGCAAGCGCTTAATCGTCGTGTTTGATCGTCGAACCTGTGTTACCCATACTTGTGTTAATAAACCGTACTGTTACTATACCGCAACAATTGCTAATTTCAATGAAGAATCATCTAACGCTCCCAACCCCATCCTCGACGTTTCTCCGACATACAAATAATTAAGAATCTCCATGTAAAATCTACATTTTCAATTTCTATGAGTAATAACTGTAACCTACTTTTTTTGAATAACTTGATAATTAAATTGAAGTAAAAATATATGTAACAGGTTTCACCATTAGTCATTATTTTTATTGAAAAAATTCGGAGTTAACGATAAATTAAAAAATATAATAGATTTAACCAGTAAATGTGATTATTATCTCTAGATAAAGGAATTGATGTTACAATTTAATTCGAAGAAATTAAGATCGAAAGAATTGTTACGCCACGAGGCTTACTGTAGACCGTAGTTCTAACCGTCGCTCGCGGTTTTACAGTGTGGTAGACGGATCGTCTTATCTGCCCGACGGAAGATATACAATGTATCGACGAGCGCATAGTTGTCACCAAGCAGCGAGTTCTGGAAACGTCGATTTCGGTCCGTTATGTCATACACATAAAGAAGGTGGCATACGTAATCATAGGCGCGAACGGTGGCGTGACCCGGGCGTAGTGGGGATCGTCTCCCAGAGAAGACAAAGAAATGATCGAAGGGCAATCAGTCCCTTCTGAAGAGTCAAACGTTATACGTCGAGAGGTTCAGACGAAGAAAATCCAGATTACTCAGTCTAACGCAGACATCAAGAGGAGATATCGTAAAGTCGGGTCGAATTTCTGTAACATATTAACTATATTCTTCGCTAAATAATTTGTGACGTTTATATTATTACATTCATTATTGTTAAATATACAAGCTATATTAACCTGTTAATACAGTGTTAAATTCATTGAACTACCTCTGTTATCTTAATCGAAACAGGGAAACGACTATTTCGCCGCGTCGATTAGCAAAATCGTAGCGAGAATTTACGCCTCTCGCTCATGCGTCTTTCTCGCGACCGCGTCTTTCCGCGAACAGTCGTAACAAGAATTTAAAAAATTTTAATCTCACAAACATTTATGCTAGTAAGTACCATTAATCATTTCAACCCTACGAACTATATGCATTGAACAAAATCTATTTTCTGACCTAAGTAAGAACACTTATACGTATATGTTGAAAAATATTCCTTTCCTGTTGAGATTTATGGACGCTTATATGTATTCGAGGTCTATAATAATTTGTTGTTATCTCAAAACAAAACTATCTACTAAAGTAGATCGCTATTTATATCTGCGTTGTTCGTTTTATTATACTATGTACTTCTGTTGACTTTTACATTCTTTTTCTCACAATCTTGCTAAAGAAATCAAAAGTGTATTCAAGTCAAGAACATACCGTACTGCTTTAAAATAAGAACTTCCAAACCTATGAAAACGATGAATTGTAAACTTCCTGTTTTTGAAATTACCAAAAATATCTGTAGATGCTTCTGCTAAAATTTAAAAAATATGAGCTTTTATTTAAATAAAATTATGATTATATATATGTATACGTATATGCATACGTGTAGACTAATGAACAAACGTATTAGCACAGACGAAGTTATTCTATGAAATACAATTCTTTATTAACTTGTTTTATGAAACGTAATAAATTGGTCTGAGCAAAGCATGAAATTTCAGTTGTTGCAAATTAATACAAGATTTAATTCAAAACTCGTTGGTGACCGACATAAAATCATACAATTATGACTTTAGGAAGCCCGATTTGTTATATGTTATATAATAAAGAGATTCTGTGCAACTAACTTTGAAGAGTCAAAATCAATGTTATACTTATCTTCAATCTTTGCATATTTATCTCTTAAAAACTTTTAGTTTCAACGTTATATATTACAAAAAAAATTTATATAGGATTTATACAAATTTATACAAATCCATTTGCATTTATTATTATACAAACAGTTTCAACGCTCATAACACTTTGCTTTGCCTCTGTTTCGAAAATATCCCCATGAAGTATATTTTATTATTTTAAGGTAAAATAAATTTGTAATCAAATATTTTTTAAGTAATAATTATTGCAAACCCTTCCGCAACTTTTCCACCAATATGTAACCTAAAATGTTTTTGAATACACGCGTTACAGATTGATGGTTCTAGAGTTAAATATTTCGTCTATATTGTATATGCAACGTATGTATTATACAGAATCAATCAGTAAAGGGTTAACTCTCCCGTAGCCATATATCAATCGCCATAAGTTACACAACGCAGCGTCTCGTGTATTTACTTGGAGTTCAAAGGTCGATGGAGGCGGTTTCTACATCGAGATCGAGGAATGTCGCGAATATTCGCACGATCGGCTCGTTTATCAATTACAAGCCTCGCAGCACAGTTAGGTCAAGTTGACGGAACGTTTGTTCGATGCGAGTTTGTGGCTGAACAACCGCTGACACCTGCATCGTGAGAATAATACAGGGGGATATTTAAGGTTAGGTCCACATGAAGCAATATGAATAAAATGGAAGCGCGAGAGTTGCTTTTCTGACAGTTGTACTTGCACGTGCAACATTGTGAGCAAAGACGGTTTCGAAAATGTGTCGCCGATTATATAACTGTCAAAAAAATTGCTTGATCTGTCAAATAATAATTAATATATAAGTATAATAATGAAAAAAATTCCCTTCTGCCTAAAATGTAATAGTGTATATATTTATCTCTAAAACATCGAAGATCAATATACAAACAAGGCGGTGAAAAATACAGAAGATTCTATGGAACAGGTTAGTACAATAAGAGCTCAATTATCCCAATTAATTAATTACAGAAAAGCTGATAAACGAATTTTTCGGATAATCGAACAACTGTAATTGAGACTGCGTTTTATACGATATATATGAAAATATATGAAAAATGATAGTTTATCGCGCAAGTATGTCTCAATTATATTTTTCTTGGCTTTCTAATCTGATTTTTCAATCTTTCTGAAATAACAAATTAAAAGTTTTACTTTAAATTAGTAGTTCTGTGGACTTATTTTTGCGCTTATATGAATGCTTCTGATTCAAGGGCCATCGTTGTTTTTGTTATCGTTAAATTTCTCTTTAATTCTCTCTATATATAATCACTTCATCACTTACATACATGTCTAATGATGAATTGAGAACGATAACCAAATTAAGGAATATACAGAGAGTATGATATAGTTAAGCATATTTAGAATATTTATTTTCTTTTACCACCCAATATTGTTCGGATAATAGTCGCATGTTGAAGTAAGAATTAAGATGGATTTATACTATACGGCACGGACCGTCACATAGAGGCAGCATGACGTACCGGTTGGTGACGAATAGCGCGTAGACGGTTTCGTTAAACCGTACGTTTCAATGTTCTGTCGTGCCCACGGTGCAATGTAAGGTGTTCCGACGAAACATCTTTATCCCATCAGCGTTTTGCGACGATTATCGGATAGTTCCTTTGGCCGTCGCTAAAAATATCGTTGCCAGAAATGTATGAACGTATACGTGAATAAGGTGGTGATAATTAATAATACAGATTTCAGTATCTGTCAGAATAAATACATATACGGTATGTCCCTTTCCTCTGGAAACACGTAAATATCTCAAGAACTATGGATGATACAAAAATATGTTTGAAATAAATGTAGGATTTCGAGAGAAGCATATCGTGTCGATATTTATTTTACCTTGCAATGATCTTGAAAAGTCCTGTGAAGATACCGTTTGCATTTTTAGTTGGGAACTATGTTTTTTTGTTCTATATATTTTTATAACCAACGACAAAACATTTCGAAAACATTACTTACTTGTATTTTTTGCACAAACCACTATCGAAACAGACAATATAAATCCACCTCTGTTCGAAAAATCGAGGGTCTACTGTATCTCAACTTGGAAATCGGAAAACAATATACAAACAAAATAGCTAAAATTACAAAATATTTTATGGAGCAACTTATATTACGATTCAAATAACGATAAGACTCTTCTCGACTTCTTTTCTTGCGAAGTAATACAATGTGAAGTTTCGATCATGTTCGAGCAGCCTAATATATTTCCTATCAATCTTGAAGAAATCTCGTCGGTAAAATTATCTGCCTGACAAATCTAGACGCTTTAACTTATAAACCATATTTCACTTATCGGGACACTACCGACGGTTTTGATTTATAGACGTTGATAAAGGAGCTCCACGTTAGCTGTTTACAAGCGTGTTATCCTTTACGTGGATAAAAGGATCAGTCCACAGAAAAGTGTAACCCAACAGTTACCGCGAATACGGCAAACAGACAAACAAATTGCTTTAGCATAAATATGCCCCTTTTTCAGGCGTTAAGCTTGATATTTTATCGATGAAAAGTATTCGAAATATCTAAAAAAATAATGAATTTATATCGACGTAGTTATTTCTTATGCTCTGTAAAATATATTTTGTTTTATTTCTAAGGTAAAATATTATATACTGATTCGCAGGATAATTGTATTTTTCTCCTTCCATAATATAAATTTAATTATATCAATCTTCCAAACTATCTATATTATTTCAAAACCTGCGAACAGACAACTTTTATCACTTCAGAAAAATTATGTAAGTACTTTATTCTAAAATATTAACTTCCATCCATTACAAATTACATATTTCAGATCCAAATAATGCTTGAAACAAATGAATACGCTGTTTTAATTTTCATGTAGAAGATTCCAATATTGCACAAAAAATATATTAAATATACTTAAATGTATTAATAATATTATTCGATATTTTAGTATACATTAACCTACTAAGGACTAACATTGCATTATCATAATTGCGTTACATGCGCAATTTTTTTCTGTTAACTCACGTCATTGAATTCTGATGTTTAATATTGTGATTATGACAAAAGCTTTTAAGAATTTGCTGAATATTTTTTTCATCACTATTTTATTCATCGTTTCATCCATCTGGATCTTATAATTTTATGAAGATTGGGAAGTATTTTAATTGATTAATTGTTCAAAGTACTATTTTTAATCTTAGAAATTTTGTTTATATTTATATTTTGTATAGTGGGCTCTCTGTAAAGACTTTTTTTTGAAGTATCTACTATTTTAATACATTTTCCGTACCGTGTGATAAAATGATATGTAAATTACTTTATATTTTTTAACCATGTTACGTTTATGGAATTTTTACGCGTTGCCTCTCCCTTAATCCTTAACGGGTTAATCAATATAGTTTTAATAGTTTTATTTTTATTTATAATTTTCATTATATAGTATAGAGTATGACTTTTATGGCCTTTTTCATCAGTCCCATATTTCTTAGCCTGCAGCATGGCTTCTATAGTTTTATAATGCTCGTACTTTACAGTTTCATAGCTTTTATTACTTGGAAAGGTATAAAAAACTGATAATAATAGTAATAAATAATTACCCTCGCATTGCTAAGGAAAAAAAGTAAAAAAAACTATAAAAAGCTATTCCAACCGTATCAAACCAACAAACATACCACTTTCCGAAGTTAAAATTCTTTGCGCTTATTATTTGATACACTAAAGAATTTATTTGTCATATTTTTCCTCTTTATTTTATTTTTATTTTTATCATTGAATAAACTAATGAGCGGATTTAACTTTCGTAATGTACGAAACGCATTTCTGAGCAAGTTAACGTAAGATGATGCCAACGGTAAGCAATCAAAGTTTCATGCAAATTACCGGTACGTAGATATCGATATATTGATGAGCATTGGAGGTGCCTGAGGAACTAGAAAGTTAAGGGATTTGATGGTAACAGGAGATAAGTAGCGATTACGAGTAATTAGGTGGCTTTTAGATAAGGTTTGCGGTTCAAACGGAAACCATAGGGATGGGATAACGTACACGTTTTCGTCTAATATTATCGTTTCACTAATCGGTTTTCGACATAGAAAAAATTTTAAGATACACTTGGTGTGAAATATAGTACATGTTATAGGTTTGATAAAAAGATAGTTACAAATTACGTTTCTATACTTTGGTCTTCGGAATATGAATTTTGTTCCTCCTTATCGAAAAATAATGATCGGACATTAAGATATTATACATCTAAGTATTTCATTAACTTTGTTCATTTAAAATATTTTTTATATCAGGGATGATAAGACAGAATATTACGTATGAAAATTGTAGAGTTAAGAAAGATACATGATATTTGTATAGTGACATATTTTCATCTTTTCACAGAACATATGGGATTAGAAATACATTTCGCGATATTACATCACAAATATTATATATATATATATATTATATAAATGCCATGTACAATTATTTTAAGAAAATACAAATATCGACTAATGCTGAAGACAATGTATAATATTTAATCACTTAAACATCTAAATAAATTCATTACTTTTCGCTCGCTATTCTCTATCATTCTTCAAAAAAGATTTGCCATTGCAAAGAAGTAAATATGCTTACTACCTAATGTAATAGATAATAATAAAATAGTTTCTTCATTTCTATGAAATAACAAATTACAATCAATTGGTGCATTAAAAATTATATGATTCGGTTTACGAAATGATATATACATATGTGTATTTAATCTTCATCGATGTAAACGCTTCGATCATCACTTTGGTTATTCATCTTCAACGAAACAAAGATCATGGCCCTTGTTTTTTTTTTTTTCGATAAATCCCCTGTCGTGAAGGGGTACAGAAATTGGAAAACGTCAAAGCATAACTGGCTGGCTGTATCGCTTTTCAATCTTTGTTTCGTGGCCTGAATGGCTAGAGGACCAACCTTTATCCCGCGACCTCTTCCACATTCGATATCCTTTCACGACGCAAAATGAATGACGCTGGAAATAGAGGACTGCCACTTCGAGTGGGATTGATGTACGATACCGATTAAATGATCCACTGTGAAATTCCGTGCAGAGTCAAGTACGAAGTCATAAAGAAATTGGTTATTAGATTGGCAAAAATAACTCACGTATACTGTGTACTTTTCTTTGATCAAATTAGCTCTCTAATTTCTATCGGACATTCTAGTGATTGGTTTTTAGAAGCTTTTCAAGAATTTTGTAGGTTTTACATAAAATGGCCATTATCGGTCCAATCGTATTTCTCAAATAAAAATATAAAGGAGCTGTTATGGATATACACGATTTTCTGTTCCATTGTTTAAACATTTTCTAAAAACATTAGTAGTCTTTCTGTTTATTGAAATAAAAATAAGATTGTATAGTATCGTGGACGAAATGCCTAAGAGATATCGGGCGAACTATAAACAATGTCGCGGAAAAGGCCTGCGTGACCCTGGCCACGAGCGGTTACGAAACACGTGCGTGGTGGGGCTAAGACAAAAGACAAGGGGTTGCTAAGGAACAAAGACGAATTAACAGTCAGTGCGAGTTGAGAAGCCAGAGAGTGTGAATCGAGAAGTCAGGGTTGCTAGCGTTGTCGAAAGAGTGTGGTCCGCGTGAGAGAGAGCATTGGATTCGTGGTGACGAGAGTTGCAAATTAATTATCTAGTTGTCTTAATTATAATACGTTATTGTGATTAGTTCACGTTAAACAACCATCGTTTCCTGTTTAACCAACATATGTTTAATTCATTTATTGTAAATAAACTAAGTGTAGTAAAAATCCTACAATTGAAGCATACAAATTCAAGGATCGTAGCAGGTTTTAAGTTTTGTAGAAAAGTGGTAATAAAAACGACATTGAATTTCAATATGTCAGTATACACCTTTGTTACGTTGTTTGTTTGTTGTTTGTTTGTATTAGTTACGTCCGAAACTGAGTAACTAGTGACTGACCTAGATTATCATCTTTAAAATGCTAACCTTTAGATCTGCAATTCTTCTGAAAGTTACTATTTAACAATAATTTAACAAGTATTATTGACTTGCCAGTAAAAAGCACATTGCAAGTTGTACATAAGAAAGATTAAATTAAAAATAAATAAATAAATAAAAATTGGATTAGAATAAATGAAAAAATCTATAATTATACAGAATACGCTTATATTGTAGTTTTAGCCTTTGTTTATTTTCGTCTCGGTCGTTAAATGTTTATTTTATGGCAATAAGATCACAAGCTTCAAACATAAATTATCTGTATGATTCAAAATTGACTCAATCTCCACCACCCGAGAGTTGAGAAGCATCAAGGAAAAGGAATTTTACGATATTGAAAAGTTATTTCATTCACTACATGAAAGAAACTGTGTAATAGTAATTTTTCATTATATAACAAATATTTTCATTAAGAGCTATAACACATTTTAAAATATATAATTCATTAATTTGATTTAATATTTTTCGCGAAAATCATAAAATTTATTACCACATTTTTAAAAAACTTCTTTATTTCTTTATCTTGGATGCAAAGAGTGCATTAAAATTCCTTTGCCCAAAATACGTTACTTATTAGATTTCGGTTAGGGTAGATTTGAGTTACCTTTGGTTAGGTTTAGTTTAGGCTTTTCTTAGGTCTATGTTAAGTTTATTCAAGTTTGAGTTAGGCTTGAGTCAATCAGTCCTTACCATTCCAATGCTGTCAATTGAAATAGAATGTTAACTTGCCTACTGCCTACTGGAGTGACAGATTAAGTTCAATTTAAGTTAAGATTCATTAATTCATGCGCGACCAAGTATATTTTCACCAACTTTCCTTTCACACCTCCTACAGCTTATTACATTTCAAATGAGCATCATGAAATACAAAGCAAAAAAATGTCTTCTCTCGTTGTGTCTAAGGTATAGGTCTGTTAGGTGAGAGCCTTACTGAAGAGTCCACACTAGCAGATCTTGGACGAAACACTCACTTTCTGTCTACAAAGCAAAAATGGGAATGCACAACAAACTGGGCAACAATGCAATAAGAGCATAAAAGGAATTTAGTCGGGAATTTGCAAAAAGTTGTACAAAGAAATAAGCACATTCTGTGAAGAAACCAGCAACACTTACTATTGATTACCATTTAATACGATTTACCGCAATATGATCATACAACCATTTCTAGAGTTTTCATAAATAAAAATATTACATTGTTCACATTGTACATACCTTGTTTATTATGTTGTCTTAGTATTATTAAACAAATAATAATAATCTTGAAAAAGTGTAAATATTTACGTGTTATACATAAGAAGTATTTCCTTATTATACTTTTGTATAACATTTATAAATTTTAAACATTTTATCCTGCGTTGGTCACTGCATCGCATATGTAGGATACCAACCAAAGTTCAATGACGATGGAGCTGAATGATACGAATGATGAATGTGTTGATCCTTATCAGTAGACTGCGGATATTTATGCACGTTCATATTTCTATTCTAGTAATTAGAGAAATGGAAATTAAGTAAACAGTTTTACCCATTGAATATAACTATACTATAGCGGGTATTTTAGTTCAGATATTCTATATAATTTTGCATATTACACACATTTTCGGCATCCTTTTACTTTTAACTTTTTCACAAATGCATAAAAATCTGCAGTTTATTTATCAGCATCAATGCCACGGGTTAAAGTAAAATGTTGATTTGCGTTTGTTATAATTGCTATATACTGGATTAATAGGATTTGATCTTGATTTCCATTACCAAAACGAATGATTCACTCCGCGTGTTTCCCCGACAAAGCGTCCCTGTAAACCAAATACGTAAACTCTGCCACAAAAACTTGCTCGAACCATATTTCAAACGTATCTTCCCCACCACCGAACTCGTCTAAAACGTTCCGTTCGACCTACCACCCGGTCGAGCCAGCAAACAGGAACAAAAAGAAACAAAACGGACAACGTATCCGGCAACGATACACCGATTGATGGCCATTGTCCTCACACGACTCGAGGTCCGGGACGATTCTCTTCTCCGCGTGTTCTCTGCACCGGCAATGATGTATGGCGCGACTGCACTTTAGGTAAAGACCGCAACACACCGTATTCCCGACGGTATTCCCGTGAGAAAGCGCATTCGTTCTCGAATGTTGTGCCCTAATTCCCATGAAAGAACTCTTTTCACTCTGTTCACAGCGACTCAGCCGGTGGAATTTTGTCCCCCGGGAGCTGGCAGACGTTTAGGAGGAAAAAACAGGCGACAAGGATCGAATAGCAGGCTTCAACAGCAATGGTATGCATTTGTAACGATTTCGGGGTTAAGACGGCTTGTACACGTTACTATCCGTAAACAGAGGAATACCTTGGTCTGGTTTTAGTAATAATACATATATTACCGTTTTCAAATATCTGAACTCCGTGATCGAATAATAAATAAACTCTCTTCTTTCTCAGCGGATGTTTCTTTGCGGCTCACGAAAGTATTCGAACGCTTACATATGCAAACTTGAATGGCCGAAATAATGTACATTAAAGTAATTTGCTTAAACAAGCAGATGTCAATAGAAAGATGGAAGTCTTAGGATTATGTCAGTGAAATTTGGAAAGGATTCAATAACGTAGGTGGGAGTTACGATACATTTATTAGAAACACGCATTGTAAGTGACTCACAAAAGTATTTGAACGCTACATATATTATTAAATTACTTAATATTAATATTTTGTTGGACCACTTTTAGCAGCAATAACGAGTCTCCATGCTGTAAACTAATGATTTTGTAAAACTACACTCAACGGAGTTCCATATTACTATAATTTTATCTTTCAATACTTGCTTTGAGGTTATCTGAAATTTATTTAACCTTTTCCCGATTTCAGCCCATATATCTTCAATCGGATTTATGTCTGGACTTTGCGGTGGAATAATTAACATGTGTGGTGTGTTATATACGATCTATTCTTTCACAATTCTAGCAGTATGCTTAGAATCATTATCTTGTTGAAGTGGAAATCTTCCAATAATCCTAATTTATGGACACTTTCTTTAAGGTTATTTTTTTAAATATTTAAATACTTATATTTATCAAGTATTCCATCAATAAATATCAAATTTCCGGTGCCACTGGCAGCCATGCACCCCCACACCATATCCAACAGTGATCCACGTCCGTGTTTCACTGTTTGATGTAAATGTCGAATTTCCAATTCCGTATTTGGTTGTATCCACACATAACTTTGACCATCTGAACCAAAAATGTTAAACTTTGACTCGTCCGAAAAGATGACTTTATCCCAAAAAGAATTATCTTTATTAATATAGGTTTTTGCAAAAGTCAATCTTCTTTATGATTTACCGCATTAATATATGGCTTCTTTCGCGGTACTCTGCCATGAAAATCACAGTTTCAGAAGATTCGTTGACATAATTCCGGGTGAACTTCTTTATGAAACATATCAGCTACCATACTTGCAAGTTGAGGAGCGGATGTAGTAGGATTTTTTTTTAATTCGCGAATGATAACTTTCTCTTCTCTTCCAGTCAGTTTCTTTGGTCGACCTGATCGAGCTTTGTTTGCAAGTGTTCCCTTATTCGTTGACTTTTTTATGATATAATGTATTGTGAACTTACTTCTATTCACAATTCCGGCATTCTCGTTATATGATTTGCTGTCCTCATGTAATCGGAATATTATTTCTCTTTCACACTTTTGTTTCAGACTTTTTGGTATTCATTTTAAATACTATTGTGCACACTTTTACTGCTACTGAAACGATATCCTAACATCAAGTGAACATACCAATATTTTCATTTAGCAATGATGTTTACATTCGGTGCAAAGGAAGATGAAAAACTATCAACAGTGTTACAGCGTTCGAATACTTTTTTGAGATACTACATAGGTTAAATATGGAAGAAATATATGGCAATTATATAAAATGTATAAATATGCACAAAAGAATATGGAAAAATATGTCAGCAATATATATATGATATAAGTTTTAGGATCAAATATTATCTAGGATATAACAAAGTTGGCACTTCACAAAAAATATCGCGGAGATCCAAATCTCCAATTATCCCTAGAGTCCACCCCTTGGACAATCCACTTCAAATTCCCTAAATCCCTGAACGGCCGCGCAACAAAACTTGTTAAGTAACTTGAAGTAAATGTCACATTGCGTTAATTTTACACGGCAAAGATAGAGCGACGTAACCGAGGTAAGGCACAAAAGAAGTTGATATCGAAATTATTTATGAAGGAAGAACATCGTATCCGCATATCGTTACGGTACTTTTTAATTTAATCTGGTAAGTATTTTTCCACCCAGTATGATGAATATTATTGTAATTTTTTTATTTAGTCTGTTGGATTCAGAATATGTAAAAGGAAACGGAAATCCATCAGGCAAGTGCTACCCGTCAACAAAGAAAATGAAACCTTCTTTAACCCAACCTCACCAATCCTCTACTCTCTAGAAACGCGGGCAACATCAGGCACATGCGGTTATTCTTCGAATTCTTTAAAAATACCGTATAAAGTACAACTAGATCTTATCCGCCTGATGCTCATTCTCTAAAATGCCCGAACAAAGCCGGCCACATGCGGCTAGTAGTATATGAATAGTAAATAAAAAAGTAAATTCTAATAACGAATTTTGAGAATCTTACAATCCTTAAATAATATTTGAGTAATCTTAAAAATTTATGAATTTAAAAAGATACTAATTCTGAAAGTCGGCGAAATCTAAAAATCTGATTCAAAATTCTTCAAATTCTTGAAATTCTGTCTGTTGTCAAATCCTTAGATAAGTCTTCTTCAAGTAACGAATGATCGAATTGTTGTGCCTGTCTAGCCCTGTCTGCCTTAAATTTAAATGTAAGCTTATAATATACTCGCATACTACTATTGAATAAGCACTAAATATTAAAGGTTTAAAGAGCAATCATGCTTTTCGATGTTCGCGTTGGCAATAAAATTGATATGCCCAAAGTAAACTAAATTACATAAAATTAATGAAATTAAAACTTATTAAATAAATTAAATTTAAGCCTACAAAAAGTATAAATTTAAGAATTTATTATTATTATTATTATATATCCATTTCTAAAGTCAACAATCCCAATGTATATTATTAAGATAAGTTACAGTTATAAACCCAATTTACTTCCTTATGCAATAAGTATGGTATTAGAAACTGTTGTAAAAATATGAAACTGCCCCAAAGGTACATGTAATAAAAACTTATGTGAACATATTTAGATACTTAATATTCGACGTCAGCATCTAAAAATTCTTAAGAACATTAACAATGGATCCTTTATCTTGTTTCTGTCATTCGTGCAGTTAAAACAAAATATAATTCTTTGTCTGCTTCCGTCGGAAGAAACTCGAGGGTCAAAACGAAAGGAAGAAGTGGAAAAAAGCTTCAAAGGCTGCATCTCGATACCACTCAACGAGAAATGTATCCAGAGTAAACTGGCGGCTTGGAAACGGGTAGATGTGGATCGTGTTGTCTTTGTACTGGAACGATGGAGCGATTGATCAGGAAATATTTGCATGAGAAACGCGTATATGGAACAGTTGCACGATCCTCTTCGATGGAAAGAAGAATATCGAAGACGTCGATCGACGACCCACTTCAGCGTGAGTGGATTGATAGTCATTTGCAACGAAGATAATAATATAGCGCGTTATTTATACGGATTTGACAAAATGCAGATATTGGTAATAGCGAAAGAGCAATAACAATCGAATTTTTCACATTTTGAAGAAACTGATATGTCATTTCAAACATTTGGTTTTAATTTGTGAAATTAGCGATTGGTATCATATAATTGTTATAAATATTAAATTGTTCGGAAAGTTCATGGTGAAATTGAAAAATTTTTTCAACTGGTATTAACGACGACTGAAATACAAAACTTTTATCAAAGAGATCAAAATTTGAAAGATGCTGTCCTATCTGGACAATGGACTGCTAATTCAATATCGAGATTTTTAATTATCCCACCTTATTGTGTGTAATAAAGTTCTTTGTGGCATCAACAGCAATTTTGAGTAAACCGTCTAACGGACTCCCATCCTTCTTTAAATATAAAGTTCGTTTTATTGTTAATTAACAGACGCTTGAAATATTAAAACAAAAGTATTCTAAAATTATATAAAGCAGTGTGTTATATGTAATAAATAAGTTTCAATAAATTTTGTTAATAAATAACATTATGATAAGCGATCGTTTTCCTCTTAGACCGAATCATCAAACCTTCTAGACTAAAACTTTAGTTTTACCATTTAGAGCCTTATTTATCTCCACACTAAATTAACCATAAAATTAGCAGGAGATAGAATGTAAATACAACCAAGAAATTAATCTCAAATTTTTTACTAGGAATATACATATAATCCATAACTTCCATTATCGAACGTATCGGCAGTATCTGTTCCTAGTTCCAAATCGTAGGAAACAATTTATTTTTTTCATATCCATTAACGCGATTATAGACCGTAATTCGTCAAGAATTCCAATTTCATTATGACAGCTTTCCAGAATCCATCATGAATCGAACAAAAAATCTGTCAGAGAAACCAGTTTCTCGTAGATAGTAGAGAATTATCCGAATCCAATTAATTACCACTGACATGGGTCGTGCACCAGTAGACTAACACGTAACAAGTTGAAATTAGGCTTTGTAGCACTTTTATTCAAAAACAGACTGCTAAGTTTCGCGTGTATCACGTGATCATCCGTCGTAACGCGGGCGTAAGTTCCGCCAGAGGTGAAACTTTCTGATTTATCAAACTGAAAATCTATTTGGCTCCCCTATTTGTTCACCAACTTTTAATTGCATCGTCCGCTTTACCCATGGCATCCATGAAAACGTTATAGACAAGCTTGAGCACGTTTTATGTGAAATAAAATAAAATATAACATTTTGAAATAATGAATTATTTCAACTGATTTATTATTTTATTTTATGCATAACATAGAAAAAGTAACTTTTTTTATGTGAAATACAAACAGAGCATTTCTGAATAATTTCTTATTCCAGTTAATTAAATTGTTAAAAAAAAATAACAAATAATCAGATACACAAGAGCTTATGACGAGTACCTTTTATTTTATTTTAATAAACCAACTTGTATTTGATCACAATAAATCCTTAAATCTAGAATCCGTGAATTCCTATACTGTTTATAACCACATTTACCATCAGTATTTGTTCTTGTCTTAAATATTTCGTCAGAAAGACACTCATATTGTAATAAATTTACCATTATAGTAAATGAAAACAATGTATTCACACGAGCAGATGTTGACAATATAGCGTTATATTTAAACATCTCTTCCAAACATCGAGTAAGACTAGTCAATTCCGTCAACCTACAGAAGGAAGAGTCTCACACGATCTCCCTTTTATGGTAATATCTTCAACGCCAGACGTTGATTGAAGAACAGTTTCAATTTCTCAGCATTCAGAGAGAGCAGTTTCATCTGCATTTCCAGACTCATCAACATCTCCAAGCTTTCGTAACGTAAAATTAACACTTGGATTGTGAGAGAAAAGAAGGCTGGGTCGTAACCCAACTATTAATTTCTTTTTATCGAACTTTATTATAAATTTAGCACTTACAAGAATAGAATGACACTGAACCGGAGAAAGGGGTTATACAAGAACAGGGACTGGAACAAGAACTGCCCGAGCTGGGTGAAGTCTCGACTTATATGCGTTTTGGTTTGAGGATGTTGAGGGGTTCGGTGTAGGTTATGATGTGGAAAAGTGTCTGAAGGTCGGGGGTCGATGCCTTATCTTTAATGTGGACTAAGGTGCATCACAGCCTTGGTGTAGGCTATGATGATAAGGTGATGATGTGTCCAAAGGAGTCCGAAGCTCGGGGGTCGATATCTTATCTCTGATGTAGGTTGAGATGTGATTGATGTCACATTTTCGTGGACACGGCTCCAAGCGCTCGTGGAAGCAGAATCGGTCCATCAGTCGTGATCATTAGTTGCCCGTCTTTTTAACCACATTTCCCAACTCGTCAGCGTCTCCAATTATACTAGAAATAGAATCGTTCCATCAGTCGAAATGATCAGTTGACAACCCTGTGCGAAATTTCCAATTATAAACAGTATCTCCAGGCAGTCGTGAAATGAAGATCGTCTTAATCAGTCAACGATCAGTTTATAGTTTCGTGCGGGTCTTCCAATTGCATGCAGTATCGACACGCGTTCGCGGACGATGTATCGTTAACCATTCGTAACGCCCAGTCATGCATCGTGTTGCAGCAGTTGTATCATATCGCACCATCATCCGCAGTAAGCATTCGTAAATCTCGTATCAGTAGTCAGAGACAATTCGAAACCTTCTTGTCGCTCGGAGAAGTATAACTTTCGGTATCGTTGATTATTCTTCACGCTTTCAACTACTGTTCTTCCTCGTTGTTCAATCAATTACCCAAAGTTAATTCGACGGGTGACAAGTTACAGTGCAGTGTCATCGATATGGAACGCAAAGGTAAAAAAATCTGTATTTCTGACACAGTTTAAAATATTAATATATTTATTTAACAATTATTTAATTAATTTATTTAACAATTTATTTAAATACAAAATAAAAAATAAAGTAAGAAGTTATTTCATTTGATAGCTATATAATGAAATAATCTAAAGAAAGTTAACGTTATAGTTAAGTTATTATTTATATTTATATCAAATAAACTCTCGCACATTTATTTCAAAAGAACTTATAATATATTATATAAGACATATTATTTGAATAATGTTCAAATAATGTTACAATTCGAATAATATCATAGTTAGGGAAACGAAACGAGGATTGAGCGTTGTTGTTGTAGTGTAGTGTAGAAAATGATTAAATAATACATTTTGTTTAAGGGAAAAATTGTGCCTTAATGGCTGATTAATTGTATCTCACGATATGGAGTATGTAAATACTATTCTGTTCGCCACCAGTGACTGCCAGGCGATGAACTTTAAGATTATGTAACTATTATCATTGAAGTCGTCAGAATGTTCTGAATTACATTTCCATATAGAGTGTCTAAATTAATTCAAAATGTTTAAATACTTCATAAATGAATGACGATATTAAAAAATTATTCTGACAAAAGTTTTCTGGTATACAGGAGGATATCATACACATAAGGCGTAAACGGTTTCTTTATAGATGCAGTTGTGGAGAAAATTTTAAGTTGAAATAAATTTTCTCTTAAACTATATACTAGTTATATTTTTGATCAATAATGTAGTACCATTTTTTAGACAAATTCTAAACTGTGGTCCACAGTTGTGGTATGTACAGTGACTAATTTATTATTAGATATAGTATATGTAAACATATCATATACAGGATGTAAACAAATTTTGTTATGGTTATCATAGGTATATTCTACATCCCTTGAAATTCAAGGTCAAAACTTTTTGTTACATCGTATTCTACCCATCATGAGGATCGAAAATCTCACAGAAACCACAGATCATAACTCAACCGTTTTGTCAGAAATTGACGAAGTATTGTCATCTGTGAGATGAATTTTTTTTCATATCTAATGCATATTTAAAACTTATCTGCTGTGTATCAGGCGTAACAAATCGGCACAACAATGCAAACAAACCGTTATTATACTACACAAACACACTTTTATTTTCCGTGTTCTTCTAAAAAAACAAACACAATTCTATCTTCTCAGATTAACACCCCTTCCCAGATAGTTTATGTTTCGGTTTTCCTTATTAGCGTATATCTTTCAGTCTCAGCCTCCTGCCAGCTTTCAAATGATTTCTGTGTTTTTGTGTTTTCTGTAATGCTCAATTTGGTGTTTATAATGGTACAAAATGTGTCACTATTCGACAAATGTTTTGTTTAATTGCTGAGGCATTAGATAATTATGGCACGTGAAATTGTATAAAGAGCGGCTTAAATGCAGCGGAAAGTATCGTAGAGAAGCTGAAGTTTCTGATTGACGAAATTTTCAAAGATTTGATCAGCGGTTTGGAAATAGAGAACCTGTTGAAAATTTTATCAGCGATTATTGGAAAGTAAGCCCATCCTGTGTGTATTGTTGTATGAAAATTATTGCACTTACACGTTCCCATCCATTAACAGATTTACGCAGAATAGGTAAGCATGCCGGTGTTTCGCATATGACAGTCGCATAATTAGATTGCAAGTCTTCCGGGCGTATTCAAAGAGGTCAGGCACTTCGAATCAATGATCGAGCTACTAGGAAGAAATATTATCGTTGAAGGCTACAAATTAAAAACGTGCTCTTTATAGATCAGAATAATATTTCAAGCTAAGCGTTGCACAACCGGCAAGACATTAGAATATGAGCTTATCATAATTCTAACGCCGCAATACGGAACTTTAAATAAGAACCAATAATTTGGTTTCCTATAATATATTATAATTTGTTATATATTTGCCAAATCATCGAAATAATGGAAATTACCAAAATGTCTTTCATGTAACCGTACTATGTGGAAAAGGCATTCCCTCGCATTTATTTTGTTTGCGATGGTGCACCACCGTTTTAGCAGACTAGTTCGACAATTCTTAAGTAATCACGTTAGATAGGTCGAAGACCACGCACCAAAATTATAGCCTTTGCGATCATCCGATTTAATCTCTCTTGATTTTTGTCTTTAAGGTACAAAAAACTTTTGAGAGACTTGATTTATAGATGGGACCAACAAATAAGAAATATCCAACAATTAAAAATTAAGGTAAATGACACGTTCAAAGAAAAGAAAGAAAGGACAATATGGTATATATAATGATAGATCTTTATCTGAGTGCGACAATAAATACTATTTTATCTGTATATGAGAGCAAAATATAAGGATATTACAAATAAAGTGAGTTCGTAAACTAATGGAACTTTGACATTTTTTTCAAGAGAATAATCGAGTTACGACCCATAGTTCCTGTGAAACTTCCGATCCTCATGATGAAGAGTATACGACGCAACAAAAAGATTTGTCTTTGAATTTCAAGATTAAGGTAAATTCTGCTGCTACTTGCTTTTATCGATCTTCATCGATCCAGAAATGTAGAATGCAGCTATGACAATGAGGACAAAACACTTTTTTTACAGTTTGCACATAAATACATTGTACATGTATGAACTATTGTAGAGCAGGAATGATCCTTATACCATATTAATATATTTTATCTTTTTACATTAAATTATTATTTACTTAATTTCTTTTATGTCTTTAATTTTCAATGTCGTGTTACATGCATTTTTATGGTGACTGTCTGTATACATTCTTCAAAGATCAATTTTCCCACAATTTCTCTACTATATTTTGTGAAGGTAAACGTGAATTCGTATTGAAGTTAAATGCTCAAAAAATTGGAATAAATCTTGCTTTCCATCTCGGAATTCAAATCTGAAATCTCTGGAGTCCTCAAGCTACTTGCTAAGCTATTAGTTTTTTCCCAATATTTGCTGACGGTTCTGCATATTTCTTGCGGATACGTGTGCAATTTCTGTGAAAAATATTTTCGACATTGAACAAGCATGTTCAGTGCGCAATTTGCATAATGTGTAAAAACCAATTTTGAAATATTTTATCGATTTTATACGAAGGAAAACATTTCTATGTTGGTGGTTGAAGAAGGATGCTAACCGCTCTTGAGAGAAAGTTGCTAGAGGGAAGCGTCATTCGTGAAAAAACAGATTTCTCGTATCTTCCTGTAGTAGGTAATAGATTTAGGGACTATTAGGATAAAGACTGTTTGTCCGTTTGAAGGACCTTAGTTAAGAAAATCCTAAGATTTATTGCGGGTTCGCAAGCTAGCTGAACATGTACTCTGGAGATGCATCGATATCTGATAATAATCTTGCCCGAAGAATAGGGTCTATGTGTGGCGAGCCACGAGACAGAAACCGTTGGAATGTTTACTGTCGAGTGCCGCTACAACTAGTCCTTTTTAAGAAGAGCTATACAATTACTCCATACCTTTGTTAGGTAAAAACGTTCATCCCGTGACTGCGGCTACGTTCAGCGACTAGTTGCTACTTCGAGCCCAAGCTCACTATCACAAATCTCGGACAATTATAATCGGGTTAAATCATAAAGTATTGGGGATTTTCCCAAGAATTCCAAAGGGGAGGCTCCGGTGTCCTTTCATCTCCGACTTATTAATAATGTAAAATGTATTAATTCAAGCTTATAATTAGTATAAAATATTTTCTTTCTATTAACACTCTCTTGAAACTTGGTCTAATTATTATAAACAGTTGAATTACTATAATAGATATCATTAATTTGATTGCGATTTGACAAATCGCAAGTCAAAAATTAGCAGTACTAATAAATTTTTTCTTATAACAAAGAGAAGTTTTATAATAAATCAAATAAAACTTTCTATCAAAGTTGTAACGAGATACGACTATTGTAAAATTTAAAATGAATCTGGAAATGTATACAGAAGTTACAAGATATTTACTGAAAGTGTACACTTCGCAAAAATTACCAAAGTATTTGAACAATCAATTATTCACTATATTAATAAGCCATAATATTTAGTGAGATAATTCTTAGCATTGATCGTATGTTTAAGATTATTCTTTATGCTATATATCAATTTTTCATTAAGTGTATGTTTGCTATAAATGTTTTGCAATGTCTATATGTATTTTTAGATTGATTTAAAATTTTACTATTATCATGACGATAGTCTTGCTTTATTATAATGCTAATGAAATTTCAAAAAGTTTCGTATGCTGCATGTAATGCATTCAGAAAACTTTTCTCTGATAAGTCCGAATTTCTTTTCCGAATACTTTCGTAAGCCATTGTACATATTTCAAAAACAAGAGTAAATTATTCAGTCTAAAGACGTAAGTCTTTTAGTAACAAATGGAAAATTCATGAAAATTTTTGAAAAACTAACGCCATACCCAATATTAATATTTTTCCAGAGTTGAAATTAATATTTTCAACGTAAATATTTTCAATACAATTTCATAATCAGATTTAATAGTAACATAGTAATATATAATTTTTCGACGAAGTATTGTATTTTTAAATCGCTCTCAAATGAAGAATAAAAAGTGTTACATATTATATAGATATGGTATATCTTTCCCTTGGTGTTCACATTATAAATCCTTAGTTTAGTTTAGTATTAATCCTTAGTTAAATCTCTGGAATATTTCGAATGAAAGCACTTCGCCTCTATAAATAACTTCTTTAGCAAGCTAAGAGTAATGTGGCTACATTCCAAAGGTGCCTTAAGAAGGACGATAAAAGCTGGAATCATGAATGAATTATCTGGCATAAAACGTTTCCGGTTGAATAAAAGGAAAGCGGTTCCTGATGACGTTGGTTCAAGGGAATCCATTTTGGTATCTAAATTTGAACGCGCAATTCCTCATACGTATTCAAACTAAGCCTTGTGGCTCGTTCGTGTAACCATGGTGTCAGTTTACCTTGCAAAAAGGTTTTATTCGATATGCAACTACCTCGTCATGTGGAATGATGTCGCCATGTAATGAAAAAACAATTGCCTGGTAAACGAATTCAGTAGAAAACGAATGTTGTTCGGGCATACATAGAAGTCGATCAGATGTCTTGCATCTTGGAAATGCTTTTATCGTTTCTAAAATGAGACTGGTGCCTTCGAATAAATAAGAATTTATCAAAAGAAATTTTGTGTTAGGTGTGTGCGAAATATAATGTAAGTATAGAGTTCAGGAAGAATATTGATCAAAAATCTACTAAATTTGGTTCAACAAAGGAATTGTTATATTTAAGCCTGTAGTATTAGTAAACTGAGAATGATTATGCGAATGTATATTGCCATATAATAGAAGTAAAAAATTAAACCTAGGTCTTGTGGCGGATCGGTACCAACAGGACGCCGACAGGTCGAGGCATCAACGCGGTCGTAACACCTCCCGTGCGATCCGCGGATACCAACCGCCAACACCAGAGGGCTATTACGATGACAACGAGTCTGTCTGTCTTACTAGCGGTCGAATGTACGGTGTCACGATACAAATACCGCACCTAGCGAGACTCCCTCTACGTCTAAGGTAGGGACTATCGGGCATAGCCTTACTGACGAGTCCACCGGTAGTCCCAAGACGAAACACGAATTCTCTTTCCACCCGGCAGACACATCACCCCCAAAGTCTGTTATGTGGTTGTAACTTTATATTATTGCATAATGTATATTTATATTTGCAAACTGATTTAGTTTATTATCGCAGTTCTACAGGTTAATGACAATTACCCAACGTAAATCAACAATAACTATAAAACCACGTGAAAATAAAATAGTAAATTGTTTATTAAACGTCAGATCCAGTAGCTTATACCGCGAACGAAGGCATCAATTTGGTTAAGAGTACCGTGTTATTCATAGTAATTTATACGATTTTTTTTTTATTTAATTCTTTACATTCACAAATTGTCCAGTTTGGATATTAGGTAGAATTTTTTAGCTGTTTGATTATCATGTGGGTGACTACCCCCAGTGGAATACCATCTTCGTGTTTGTTAGGTTGTGTCCTTTGTGAGATCTGCTGGGTGTTTCCTTTTCAGTTTTTTATCCATGTTTGAGGTGTTGATCGTTTTCGCAGCTAGCCGGTTTGGGTGTGTTCCTATTCTTACTTTGTATTTTCCTGCGTATCTGCCAATTTCCTCTTTGACCGTTGGTATTACCAGGTCCTTCCGTATGTCCTCGTTTCTAACGTACCATGGGGCGTTTACTATTGTTCTAAGAATTTTAGCTTGTACTGTCTCTAATTTGTTTATATGGCTCATTGCTGCTGTCCCCCATAGTGGTATTCCGTACGTCCAGTTTGGTTATATGATCGTTTTGTACATTCTTAATTTATTTTCTATGCTTAATTTAGATTTTCAACTTGTTAGCCATTGCATTTGTCTCCTTGTTGTCTGTATTTTGTCTATTATTGATTTAGTATGCTGTTTCCATGTGAGTTGTGTATCTATGTGGAGTCGTAGCTATTTCACTTGCCTTGTTTGCGGTATGTGCGTGCCGTTCAGTAGGATCTTTGGTGGTGTCTGTTTTCGCAGTGTGAATGTAATATGACTGCATTTATCGGGGTTTGCTTTTATTTGTTTATCTTGCAGCCACTTTTCTATTTTTGTGATATGTTCTTGTAGTAATTTGACTGCTGTTTCTGGGTTAGTGTGCCTGACTAGTACAGCTATGTCGTCCGGGAATGTCAGTATTTTGCTATTGGTAGTTGTTGGTATGTTGGCCGTATATAGTGTGTATAATATTGGTTTTAAAACGCTTCCTTGCGGAATCCCTGCCTTGATGTCTTTGACTTCAGAGTATGTGTCCTTGCTTTTATTACGAAGGTTCTGCTGCTTAAGTAAGATTTTATTAATTGGTATATTTACTCCGGGAATTGTTTCCTGATTGCCTGTAGTAAGCTTTCGTGGTTTATTTTGTCAAATGCCTTCTCTATGTCCATAAAGAGGGCTGTACAGTATTGTTTGTTTTCTAATGCTAATATTATTTCGTTAATGAGCCCGTGCGTTTGCTATATAATGGTCCAAATTGGTGATCTGGTATTAATTTTTCTTTTTCTATTATTGGCTTTATGCGGTAGTATGTTATTTTCTCTAGTATTTTGGAAAACACAGGAAGTAGTGATATTGATCTGTAAGATGCAGTTTGGTGTGGGTCTTTGCCTGGTTTATGTAACATTATGATCTGTGCTAGTTTCCATAGTTTAGGAAAGTATTGGATTTTTAGTATTACATTGAATATTATTGTCATTAGACTTATCGCTTTTGGCGGAAGGTTTTTCGAGAATTTTACAGTGTAGTGTTTGTCAGTTGAGGTACTACTGATTTGCGCATCCTGGTCCGTAATGTATTTGGGGTTGCTGTTGTTGATATTATGTGGTGTAAATGTGTTGCAAAGGTGGTTGGAAAATTCTTCAGCTTGGTCTTCGTTACTTCTTGCCCATATTTTGTCTGCTTTTCTGATTGCTGGGACTAGTTTTATTGGCTTTTTTATTTTTTTCGTGGCTTTCCATAGGTAGTAGTTGAAGTTCTCGTGTGCAGAGAGTGTCTATGAATTTTGTGAATTCGTTATTGTTGTGCTCCTTTATTTTGTTTTTTATTTCCTTTCCAAGTTTGTTTAGGTGTTTTTTGTTTTCTCGTGTTCTATGTTTTTGCCATTTTGCTTTCGCTTTTCTTTTTTCTCTAATTTTTTCAAGTATATCTGGTGGAATTATTTTTGTTTGTCTGTGGGTTGGTTCAGGTATAGTGGTTGCTCATGCTGCATCTTGGATAGTTTCTGTCAATGTTGTTACTGTCTATTCGGGTGTTTTCAATAGGATGTTGTAGTTGGTTTTGCTCTCGATTATTTCTTGAAAAGTTTGCCATTTGGTGGTTTTGTTGCATAGTGTCTCTGGGTTGCTATAAAGTATTGGTTTGTTTCTGTATGTAATTATTATGGGTGTATGATCAGAGCTCAGCTCGTGGCTAGGTGTTATTGTTAGTTTATCTACGTTTAATCCATTTGTAACTGCAAAATCGAGTAGGTGAGGTATTTTGCAAAGTTCTGTCGGCCAGTACGTCGGTCTTGCCGTGGATAATATATTGAGGTTATTGTTTCTAACGTATTTTTCCAGGGTTCTATCTCGAGGCGTAGTAATTCTTGATCTCCATAGAGTGTGCTTTGAATTGTAATCTCACGCTGCGATATACTTGTCACCTGAGTGTTGAAAGTACTCTTCCCACATTTGTGATGTCATTTTGTGTCGCGGTGGTACATATACAGCTAACAACTGGAAGTGATTGCTGCTAGTTTGTACTGTAACGGTGGTGGCTTGGATATATTCCTTTCTAACTTGGATGTGTAAGCGATATTTGATATCGTTTTTTATTATCACTGCGGACCCTCCGTGTGCTTTTCCTGAAGAGTGTCTGGTATCATATATGATGCAGTATGGTATTTCCATGTTGCAGCTTTTTGGAGTGAAGTGTGTTTCTGAAACAAGTAATATGTCTATATTGTTGTTATACAGGAATGTTTTAGTTTCTAGGGCTCGTTGTTGTAGGCCGTTTGAGTTTCAGGCTGCCATTTTCAGCGTGTCCGTTTTTATTTTATGCTTAGCATGTTTGTAAGAAGTTGTAACATGACTGTGATTTGTTGTGTTTTCTGTTTGTGAACTGCGTTTTGTTCGCTTATCATTTTTGTTAGCATTTCGGTGATTTTGTTGGATTGTTTGAGCAATTCCTTGATTTCTGTAGTGTCGTTGCTGTTATTGTTCTGATTTCGGTTGTCTAAGGGTGGCGATTGGTTGACTACTTGCGTGTAGCTTCGGCTGTTGGTGTTACTGTGGTTATTGTTCATTAGGTGCTGTAGATTTGGTGTTGTCTCAGTTTCTGTGTTATCATGTTGCGCGTGAAAGTTATTGTGTGCCCTGTTTCGAAGCGGCAGAAACAGTTTACATTGCAGTTGTTTTCTGACTACATAGTCTTTGTAGCTAGCTGGGTGGTTTCCATTGCAGTTGTAGCATTTCACTTCATTTATTTTTTCTATGTATGGACAGTTTGTTGTTAGGTGTTTTGCTGCACATTTGACACACGCCAGGTTCCTGTTGCAGTAATTTTTTGTGTGTCCATATTACTGACACCGTATGCATTGCGGTATGTCTTTTTTATGTGTTTTTTTATGTGTTTAGAATCTTTTTAATTTCAAAAATTTCTTTGTTATTACTTTTAGGTTCGAGTTGTATTCGAAATAGCGGTAATGGTTGTTTAGTATCATATCTGGTTATGTTGTTTATTGCTCTTACCTGGTGTCTGATTTTAGCTAGTTTCTCGCATGTGTTTGTATTTGTTTTTGGGTGTAATCCCCTGATTACTGCTTTGCAACTTTTATCAGTTTTGAGCTGGTAAGTGTGATACCCAGCGTTTTTTTCTTTTAGTGCTTTTGCCACTTTTCTGAAAGTTTCTGGGGTGTTAATTCGCACTTTTACTTGGTCTAGTTTTAATTGTTTTATACTGTAATTTTCTTTTCCTGCCGTGTTGTTCAGTAGTTCAATGAGGGGGTCTATTGTTTGGGTTTCTATGTAAATTGGTGGTGGTTTGGCGATGTGAGTTATTGGCTTTTCGGCTGGATCTGTTTTCGGAGACTAATTTCTTTTAGCCATTGTTGCTTTTCTGCTTCTATATCTTTCCTAACGTTTGTGTTTGGTGTTATTTTACGTTTTTTGTTGTAAATTGCCACCTTCCAGCTTTCATCCTGGTGGGTTAGTTGGTTGTTGATTTTATTCTCGTCATTATTTTGTATTGTTTCCATTTCTATTTCATTTATAGCTGAGCACTCCTGTTCTTCGTTTAGTGATTGACTTGGATTTGTTATATTTGTAGCTTTGTTTGTGAAATATGTTTCGCCTTTGCTTATTATTTTTATCGGTGTGATGTGTTGTTGCATTTTAGATTGAATAATAATTTTCTTAGTAGAAGACACGGATTTCCACCATTTGGCTATGGGCGTTGTCGTTTATAACTTTCATTTCCCCACTTGCCGCACTTTCTCTGAAGCACTGTTTTACACGCCCGTTTAGCTCGGCTGCTCGGGCAGAACTGAAAATTATACGATAAACAAGAATGCGAAAAGTTTTGTTAAATTTTCCTTTTAAATGTTGAAAATCCAAAACTCCTCCGATTTGGAACATCGTTGGTGAAAAAATAATACCTGTTGAATAACTAACTTGAATAATCGAATAATTGCGGAAAATTTCTCGATTAATGCTAAAAGATTTGTATTTGATTAGGCGAAGTGATCATTTAATTTGCTGGATGAATTTCTTCTCTAGTAGATAGAGTTTGTATCTGCGTAATAATTCTTTAAATATAACGAAGTACGAACATATACATACCTACAAAAACAAATGACATTTCATAAAAACGGTCAATTTCATAAAAATGTTCAAAAGTGGAATAAAATAAATAATTGGAAGAAACATGGAAATATTTCAATAATCCATATGTATGTGGACTACTACTAATAATTTTTTAAAATTATATCTGAATTACTCAAATAAAGAGGAAAATATTATCATATATTTCGCATAAATCTAGTTTGTTTCATAATTTAATCTCAAATGCCAAAGTGAAGATTCTACTGATATGTAAACGTCGCGTGACGTAAACATTGACCAAACTGACTAGTAAAATCAACCCTAATTTGTCAGCGCCCTTAATAGGAATTTAAAATTGTTATTTATTTACCCCGAATGTAAATTCCATCGAAAAAGAAAATTAATCCCAATATCGTGCCAAATCCCATAAACGTCGATTTGTTGCATCATTTCTGATATAAATATTTAATAAACAAATAGGAATGAATCGATAGTAAAATCATTTTAAAAATTCCAGATGTTATTTAAAATTTGTTAACTCTAGAGATATATTAATATATCACAACTGATTAGCGGATATTATTTAAATTGAAATTTTACAACAGTCAAATGTTGGAAGTAGTTTACCCAGAAATTAATGAACGATAAATATTATTGTAATATCGTAAGGTAGTTTGAACTAGAGATCGGTTGAAAATAGAAAAAAGCCGTGTACTTCGTCTTTCTGTGGTTCGTTTACATCTAAGAGTGCCTACGTGACTAAAGTCACCTAGTTCTTACATAGGTATGAGGAAAACAATAGACAACGTTAGACGAGAAGGACGGTTTCGTATTTTCAAGGCGGGACGGCCGAAAGGTCAGAGTGTGCGAGTCGAAAAGTGTGCATGTTGCGAGAGTCGGAGCTAATCGAGTTGCCGAAGAGTAGAGTCGTTAGAGTTAATCGAGACACCAAAGAGTAGAGTCCAGGGAATTGATAGAGTTGTTAGAGAGAGAGAGAGAGTGTGTGTGTGTGTTAGATTCGTTGTGACGAGAGTGACCAAATAACTATAAAGTTATTTGATATAGATACGAGTATTGCATTTAGTTTCCGTTAAATAAATATCGTTTTCTGTCCAATTTATATTTGTATATTCAATTTAATATTAATAAATTGTAAGCAATCGGGAAAAAATTTCTATCTTTATTTTCCGATATTACATTATTATGGATAATGACACGAATTTGGGTTATAATGTCTGTTAATAAAGTATGTATGTAAGAAGAATAGAAAAAAAGCGAATTAGCATAAAAAGTAGATAATATTCTGCTTATTAATTTATTGTTTATTTTTATTTTGTTTTCTAGTGAGATTTATATTGAATTGTTACTTGCAAAAAGATTTAATCTAATATAGTTATAAAATTTCGTTGTTGGTGTATTCTTACAATGTTTTATGGAAATCTATTCATAAAATCTATATCAATTTAATTCATAGTAGACGTAAGTTTGAAGATTAGTCATTTCAATTTCGATTTACTTTTCGTTTTAAATAGAAATGTATGGTGTTATAGGGATTAGTTAGTGTTCTGATAAAAAATTAGTGAATTAATTACTTTTCAGCCCTCCGTAAGTTGAAAGTACTATATAATAATGTGAAAACCCATATAACTTTCCTGCTTTGAATACAATCACTTTCTTGACGACCATTTAATTATAATTTGCGACGTAATTTTCGGTAAGAATTTATGATTACAAAGAATTAAAAAAAGGACGACAAAAATATATGTAATTACAACTAAGCAATGGCTGAAGTAAATTAAGAAACATAACATTCCTACTTAAAGCATTCTTATTTCGATTTGAAATTTATCAATATTTGTTGGACGATGCATCTATAACATATGTAGTATTGCGAAGTTGGTTTTAATATTCAATCTCCGTATCCTTCATATTCTCCTAATACAAAATCCCAAATTTGTCCCAAAAATGCCTGACTGTTTCCGAGAAATTTGCTCTCAACAATATTCTGAAAATATGTTGTATTTAGATTACTACTTATCGAAGGATGTATTTTGTTATTGATCCTTTTATTGACAACTAAAGAAAATTCTGTCATCAATAATTTTTATTGATAACGAAAAATATGTTCATCGTTTATTATGCTTATCTAAGTATACGGCAACTTTTTAAATTATTATGATTTCTGGTTATATCATAACAGTAATTGTGGATTCATAAATGGATTGTAAACAGCGGAGCAAGAACGAACGAACGGGTAAACAGGATATGAGAAACGCAGCTTGTCGAGGCACAGTTGTTGGTCAGAAAGCGCGAAAGCTTACAGCATAATTCAAAAGCTACATTAGTATTTATAGGTGACAAGCTATGGCGCGTTGTATTTCCGTCCCAACAGTAATAATACTACTGTATAGAAAATATAATGTACACTGATTTCCTGGCTGTTTTCTTAGTTTTCAGCTTGTTAGCAATCCTTATTGAAACAGTTAAAGAAGAATTGGTAACGAAATAACTGTAGAATGAGAATTGTCAGGGTAATTGTATTTTTTACAACAGCCAAAATTAAATAAGTATATCACCGTTCCAGTGCAATAATGATGTAACTTCAAATTGACAAATTTTGAAATAATTCTAATCTCGGATATATCCTACTTTCCACTAGAAAAAATTCATAATTTTCCGAACATTCCTGACCACTAAAGGATTGTAACGTTATTGTTAAAACATTCGTTGTTGGCTATCGCATTTCGTGACAATAACGACATAAGTATTCATTGTATCGCAATCTGTTCCGTTTGAAGGAACAGAGACATGCGAATTTTCTTATATAATTTTGACATCAGCTCTTCAGAACAGAAAGATACTTGCGAGTCGGAACATAAGCACTTAGGACGGTTCTTTTTAACAACGGTAGTGATGATTTTAATTTTCTATGTCCATCGTGTTCTCAATAAATATATTCTTAATCGAGCATGTGATAAATGCGATTACTTCTAAAAGGTAAATTTAAGGAATTTCCACAACCCTTAGGTTGAGGTTACACGAGCGTTAGACCGACGCTGCGTTACGTGGCCTACGTTGTAGAAATGCACTTACACACAGGCGTTGTAGTATATTTAGTGTTGCGTGGATGCATTTCTACAACACAGACCACGTTACACATCGTCGGTTCAACGGTCGTGTAGCGCCAACCTTAATCAACCGTTAATTTGAAGCCCCATGTTCGTCATTTGTCAGTTCGCCCAGGTATCGTTTAAACTTCTCGCCATGAGCTTTCTGCCGAGAGTTGCACGCGCTTCAGGTACACGGAAATGTGTGAGTGACGTCTAACAAGCATACTGATTAAGACTTTCTTGCGCTCAGTAATCACTCAATTAACATGCATATTTCTGCATATCACAGTCGAACTCCCCAATCGAGTCGAGCAAGGCAGATTCGCACATCGTTCATTGTTTCGAATAGAAATCAGAATTGCTTTACCTTCCGTGTCGAGAAGATCAAATTTGATTGCCAACACTTGTATCTTTAAGGACTGTGTCCAGAAGCAATCGTCTCACGCTTCTATTTCTTTACTCCAATGGAAGGAGCCACGAGTTTCTAAAACTTCCCTATATACATAAATAGCTTCAGTCGCGCATTCCGCATGTTTTCTTTGTAAATAATCCATTGTTACAGGCTTAGTTAATTTCTTTTAATCAATATTAATTTAACGTTAGCAGTTTTATTAGGTACCTACAGACTAACATGTTTATGCCAACATTATAAAACTTTTCCTTCATTATTTAATTACAACTTTTACTAAGTAATATTGGTTTTCTTGGTCTCCTGAAAAATCACTTGTTTACAGTTGTAACAATTTATGTTCATAGGGTACAATTGACTTACTAAAAACCAGTGTTGCGTTAATGTTGTTGAAAAAAGTTAAGTTGGTATGATCGCTAGTTACTACAAGCTAAGTTGATACGACTTCTAACGACGCTCTTTTGTCTCAGAAGTCGATCATGTGTTAATTGACTAAGTGTATCCTGTGTGTTGAGACGTGTTGTACGAGGCGGAGAAATATAGAGAGAAAAATCGAATCTGTGTGAATCGATTAATTATCAACCCCAAACCTACATCAATTAACAAATGTAACATTTCATTTATTGTTTCTTTTCAATCAGTGTACACAATAAATTTAACATCAATGAATTTTGATTTCTGATAGCGTGATTATAAAAGAGAGTTTCAAGAATACACTTAAATTCTACAAAAATGTACTTAGTATGAAGGAATTATAAGCAGATATCATTATATTTAATAAGTAAGGAAAATCTGAACAAAAATATATTACGATAAAATATGATCCCTGTTGTGGATGCAGTCTATAAAAATTTGTTATGCATTACATGAGAGAATATTTCTCTCCCACTTAACTTAAGGGGGGGGGGGGGGGGGGGTTTAAAGGGGGGGGTAAGGTTTAAAAATTTCTTTTTGCACTTTTTTTATTTTTTAATTGAATGCATAACATCTTAAGAATATTGTGTCAAAATTTCAAGTTGATTGGAGCAAAATTGACGAAGTTACGTGTATTTTTATACATGTCGGATGATATTACCTACCCGACCCGAGCGTGCTATTGTTATTTCGCAGGCGTTTTTTTTCTCTATATGATACCTAATCCCTTTCTCCATATAATACCTTATCTTACCTACAGATCTATTTATAGTACTTAACGACTTAAGTACAAACCTCCTTATACCTCTACTGTATATTTTGTCAGTATAGAGTAAAAAATTTAGTGTAGGAGTAAATATTCCATTTTCATTAAGTTTTATGTTAAATTATTACTAAAATGCCTAAAAAAGTTACTAGATCTGATAGACAATCAACTGGTTCGAGATTATATCGACCTAGCAAAATTGTACTTTTTCATAAACGTAACGCGTAACGTTTCAACAAGTAACGCGTCAATTAAAAAAATAAAAATGATCTTTGTAGATCAAGTTACGAAGGATCGTGAAAAATATTATAGGATAATTGATTTTTTATTAGTC